>NC_137010.1:33247173-33374673 GCF_032717465.1 Coenobita brevimanus
GTTGACTCATTCACCCCAAACATACGGTTCCAAGCCAGTTCACAGGCGTAGGTGGAGACACTTCAGCACAGTCTGGTGCACTAGCCCTCATTGTCTCCCGTATGCTACGTTCTGTTCTGCCTTCTTTATTGTAAGAACAGTTGACTCACCCCAAACACACGGTTCCAAGACAATTCACCACGAAGTCAATTCACCATCAAAACGTGGATGATTTCCTGTCATTCTATAAATATACTTATTATTGATTAATTAATACTTTAGTAACTAATTTTCAGGGGGATTTTATAACTCATATAAGTAAAAAACTAGTGTACTGTACTTGCTAAACAAACTGATATGTAAGTAAATGACGGGGAATCGTCCTGATGGAGAATTGTCGCCATCTACCCCGTCTGGGATACATGGCGTCTGGCAATGAATGAATGAATGAAAATTCCTCCCTTAACCCTATTCGGTGCAACCCGTATCATTTTTGATACGCCCTAACTAATTTTTACCAATAAACTCTAGTTTGTAAGCAATGCATAGTCTCACGATTGTTTTCTTATTAAATTACTGGAAACACAACAAATAGTGATTCTGAGCGAAAAAACTGGGTTGAAACGAGCGTTTTCTCTAAAATTAACGATTTTTCCCCGTGGAGAGCGCTAAACAAAAAGAAAACGCTCGAAGATGAGTGGAATATCTGGGACCTTAGCCTACGCAAGCCTAACGGGCATCAACACAGCTTCCAGACGTACGATACGTTTCCTATTTTCATTAAAACTACTTTATTTTCTATGTATTATTCATTGTTCATACTTTATGACTTCTCATACCTAGTGAAATAATTATTTCATTCACTAATTTTATTATCTATGTATTATTCATTGTTTTTTCTCTGTGACTCCTCATACCCAATGAAATGGTTGTTCGTACACATACACGCAGACACACACGTGCATTGTATTGTGCACACAGATACACACACGTGTATTGTAATGTGCACACACACACACACACACACACACACACACACACACACACACAAACCTCGCGGATCTCGTGTAGGCGTGCCGGACGACGGTTAGTTAGCAATTAATTAGGGGACGGGGTGGATGTGCTGACGGACGTAGTCATGGCTTTTACTTTCGACTATGTTGACGACCCAGTCGAAGATTACTTGGAAGAGGTAGTTGGCGATGATGATGATGACCTTGCCTTGGATAAAGTAGCTGAGGGCGACGATGAAGATGAGGCGACGATGAAGATGAGGATCAGAACGATGACAAAATGAAGAAGAGTGGGTACCACTCAAACAGAAAGCCACTGGTGAAAAATAGATTAATCAGTACTTTGGACCAATGCTTGAACAAACAAAATTATGACGAATTTGTCCTGCCACACGAGCTCAGGGAATATACCTGCATTTTAGAGAAACCCCAGAGAAAATTAGATATCGGTAAGTCAATAACATGGACCAATCATACAGAAGGTAGGCCTCTTGAGAAGATATTGCCTAGTGAAGGATGTTTTGTTAGGAGAGGCAAGGTCAGCTAATACAGAAATAATGGCATGGGAGTTGTTTATAACATCTAATAGGACTGATGGTATTGTAACCCATGCTAACACAAGGCATAATTACCGAAATTTCTAATACTGACAGTGCTGAAATACTAACACACGTCAAGATGACTGATGCCATTAAATTGAAAAGCGTTTTTGGCTTGCTCTATCCAAGAGGCTTGTTGGGACAAAATAAATATTGCTATAATCGTCTCTTCCTGGAAGGGTTTGGTCACCCAATATTTGGAGCCGTCATGTCTGTAAAACGATTTGGTTTCTTACATGCCAACATAACTTTTAACAACATTGATACCAGACACCAAAGATGGGTACACGATCAACATTGATACCAGACACCAGAGATGGGTACACGATCAACATTGATACCAGACACCAGAGATGGGTACATGATCGGTTTGCAGCAATCAGGGAGCTTTTTGAACAGTTCATTAATTGTTGTTGCTCAGTGTTAGAGCCAGGTGACTTCTTGACCACTGATGAAACGTTGTATGGGTGCAGAACACAAATAGGGTTCAGATAGTACAATAAGAGCAAACCCGTACTTTACGGCCTCCTGTATAAATCTGTTAATGCTGTTAGATATCCATTTACCTTTAGGACAGCTGTATATTCAGGTAAACCTGGAGAGCCAGGACCACACAACATACGCGGTACAGTCCCAACAATGAAAGCTCTGGTAAGTCAGTTACAAGCCTCAGTCGACCTTAGAGGTAGGATTATTAGCCTGGATAGATTGCACACCAGTATAGAGTTACTGGAGTGGCTTCAAACACAAGGTATCTCAGCCTTAGGTACTATAGATTCTACTAGGAAAGGCATACCACCAGAGATAAAGACAGTCACAGAAAGGGAAGATAGGTCATACCAAATTTACTGGAAGAAACACGGGGAGGAAATGACACTGAATCGTATGTAACACCCACCAAAAGCTAAGGTAAGAAAAATGTGTTACATCTGAGCACAGTTTCCCCTATATTAGGCATTACCAAGGATCATGATTTGAAAAAAAAAAAAAAAAAAAAAAAAGTATATTTAAATTGTATGATTTCACTAAAGGAGGCACTGACATTATGGATCAGAGAATAAGTTTTCATACAGTACACACTAAATCTAGAAGATGGACAGTGAATACCCTTGGCTACATTGTCGACACTGCCAGAGTAAATTCACAGACAATTTATTCGTTATATAATAATCAGGACCCAAGAAAAATTGCTTCAGTCTCCTATGGCTGGCAGTTAGTGAAGGCATTGTGTAATCCGCAAATTGAAAGAAGAAAAGTTCAGGCTTGTGGTCTGACCAGGAATACAATAGCTAAGATGAATCTGATGCTCGGACAGGGAGATGTAGAGGAGGCCGTCCCAGAAGTAACACATGAGAATAGGTCAGGCAAGCGGCACAAGTGTCATTCATGCCTGGAGTCTCTTTATGGTCCAGGATACACTCAGAATCGCCCTAAAGTAAAATCGTCCACGAAACAATGTCAAGTATGTCACAAGCACACATGTGATCAGCATTGAAATAAAGTATGTATGAAATGCTATAGTAACATGCCCAATCAATGAAAGTCTTGTTTTGGAAATTAAGAATGAATATGCATGTCTGCGAATATGTATAGATTATGACTGAGTTTACGTTATATACAGATTATATTTTTGTTTAAAAATTTCCTTATATGATAGATGTAAACAGAGATACGGAAGGTGAGGATCTTGCAGCATAAGAATCCTCCAGCTTACTTACATTAGTTGTAAGTGTAGAGTAAAAAGGATGTTCGAGTGCGTAGGATCAAATACCGCCGGAAAATACATAGATTAGAAGCATAGGCATGGTTAGTCCCGAGTTAACGGTTACTATTTCGACCTGTGACGGGCTGTGGGTCACTGAGGGCCCTGTTAGTTAATTGGCACCCGTCGGGATCTTTTTAACTTACCAGAGGTCGATGCTGCAGGGGGTGGATCAGCTGAAATGAAGCATGGTCTCGCAGTGGAGAGAAGGAGCTGGGGCCTGATTGACTGCTGTCTCCCTTGAAAGAGCCAGGCAAGGCTCTGGACCTAACCCCTCATATCCACATTGTGCCTGTGCATTATCCAGGGAACAGCTTGTTCTCCGGTTAATAGAGATATAGGGTTTAACCAGGAAGCTACAGGCTGCTCTAAGCGATCCAGTAATCCAAAGACTGGCACGTTTCCTGGTTAACAGTCTACTCGTAAGAATTTAATGGTGACCCCGCATGTTCGGAGCTTTGGCTGGGAGCTGCATTTTCTCGTGGTGACTACTAACAAAGGATCAAGGTACTGACTTCTGGAGAGACTGACTGGCTGACCGACAAAGGTCTCAGTGATAGGCTAGTGTTTGACCAGTGGGAAATTACTAATAAACTGACATCAGAAGGACAGTCTACTGACTAATTTGTCGGTATTTTGGGATTGACTGCCCCACTGAATAACTATTGATGTATACTGTATATTGATGATGTTTTGGGTATAACTTCATAATTGAATATTTGTTATTGCATTGCTCTGAATACTCCTTGGGGCGTAGCATGAGCAGATAGAGCTACCGTGCTCTTTGAATAATTGGTTATAACTAAATATTTCTCTGTGCCCTTCAATTTTAATTTGCAGTACTCAGATTTAGAAATACCTATATAATATATTGGTGACAACAGATTCAGCCTTCTCAAGGACCTCCTTCAGCTGTAAGTAAGGAGTGAGAAGCAGGTAGACCTTTATTATACAACAGAGGGGCAGGCAGAATAGGAGGTAGGTAAGGCACAAGGCTGTTGATGTGGAATTTTGCAATTATTATGCAATATGTATGCCTTTTCAAACATTTATCTCCCGTAGGTGGTGGCGACCATCATCCACTCACTTGATGTAGTGCTGCCTACTTCTTCCTTAGCCTTTATCATTCTTTTTCTGTGCCTGCCCTCCTCTCTTCCTATTTCTCCCATCTTTCCTGTCGCTACTTAATGCTTTTCTTTCCGTTACAGGTGGCTTTACATTGAGTGACAAGCCAAATGGTTTCCTGTAAGCCAAGAAACCATTTACAACGCTGGGTGGTAACCATATAACCAAACCATACGTTCTCCCTACGTGTCAAGTGGGTTTGTGGAGGCTTAGTGCCCCTCCCTGTAAAACAAGTAACTCAGAGTCAAATGGCCACCCCGTACGGGATTATGGCATATGGCAATAGATAGATAGACATCTACCGCCTTCTGCCTTATCTACATCTTGTTCTCCCCGGCCCTTTCTCACTCACCATCCATTTGTATGATAAAGGTCTACCTGTTTCTCACTCCTTAGTTATACGTGAAGTGGGTCCATGTGAAGGTCGAGTCTTTTGTTCTCACGAATAGATTATATTTCACACACCAACACAATCCTCACAAACCACCACAGACCTCACACACGAGCACAATCCTCACACACCACCACAGTCCTCACACACCACCACAGTCCTCACTCACCAACACAGTCCTCACACACCAACGCAATCGTCACACACCACCACAGTTCTCACACACCAACACAGTCCTCACACACCACCAGTCCTCACACCACCACTGTCCTCACTCAACACAATCCTCACACACCAACACAGTCCTCACACACCAACACAGTCCTCACGCACCAACACAGTCCTCACACCACACGTGTAAAATTAATTAATAAGAATAATCTTTTACTTCTATAAATTCATTACTATAATGTGGTAATGACATTTGAAAAATAAATAACTGCTTTATAAAGGGAGGAGGTTGGGGAAAGTGGTTGGTGGGATACATGGCGAGTTGGGTCCTCGTCCCGTATCCTGGTTACACACTTTTTTTGAGTGTGGCTGAAACTCGCTTAGCTAAATATTATATTCAGTCATTAGAAAGAAATATATGGTAGTATTCTCATCATCATCATTATGTACTTTCCATTTTTAGTCCACAGCAGGACTGGACTCTTCACTTAGGGAGGTTTTAGTCAGGAAGCCCTAACCCACGGCCCTGCACAGTTGTTGACTTCATACACGGGTTTTATTCGCTCCTGTGTAGAGCACAGCTGTCATGTGTGGGGAGGCTCCCCACACAGTTCTTCTCAACAGGATGGAGTCGGAGACTTTTCGTCTCATTAACTTTCCTCTTACTGGCTCCCTTCAACCTCTGTCTCTTCGCGGCACTGTTGCATCATTGTCTCTTTTCTATCGCCACTTCAGTGGTCACTGCTCCTCTGAACTGTCTGCTTGCATCCCTCCACCACCACGGCAGGCACTCAGCACCCGTCTTAGCAACAAACTCAGCCCTTTTCTGTCCAACTCTCTAATGCAAGAGTTAACCATTGCTCCAGTCATTCATGTATGCAACGGGTCAACTCTGGAATTGTCTCCATCTCTGTTTTTCTTACTGCCTACGGTCTCCAGTCTTTCATACTAAGTGTGTCCAGGCATCTCGAAATGAACTGATCTTGAATTTGGCTCAGCTGTCGTTTTTTTTCTTGGAGGGAGCAATTTGTAGGTCCTGCCCTTTGGTTCCTTCTTGCATAAAAAAAAATACTTGCATGTATAACCAGAAATTATTTACATGCTTACATTATTAGATTTCCTTTAATAGCTACCTCTCCATCAACTAGTCTACCTAGTAGTATATCCACTGAAAGTGGGTTTAGGAGTTATGATGGTAAGGAAGAAGGGAGAGTATTAGTGGTGGCGAGTGGGTGAGAGATGATGGTGAGAAAAAAAGCGGTGGCAGAGAGACAGGGAGAGTAGGGTAGAAGGGAATATAGTGGTGACTGTGAGGGTGATGGAAGGAGGGAAGGTGGTGGTGAGGAAGATGGAAGGTGGTGAGTGTGAGGGAGGAAGGGTGGTGATGTTGATGATGAGGTAGATGTGTAAGCTATCAACTTCCATGTTCTGGACGGTGTGTGTGTGAGACAACAGTAAACGGTTTATTGATACTGCGGCCCTCAGACTGAAAATATTGCCTACAGCTTTGATATATGGCAAACATGATAAGCGTTGGTGAATGGTAAAATATATGGTCATTTGATATTTACATTAATTTTAAATTTGATAATAGTTAAACGTGTGTGTGTGTTTCAGTGCGCGCGGGTGCGGTACGATATGTTTGGCGGCGCTTGCCTTGCAACGGCGCCGACGTGTCCGAATGCGTTCCTTTCACTTCGTCAAACCAATAATATTACTCAAGATTCTTTTCACGATACTAGGGTCGTAAGTGTGGGAAATCGCCAAGGGTTGCACCGAATAGGGTTAAGTTTGTCCAACACTTTAACTTTCTCTGTCAGCAACATCACTTTACTAGTCCATTTTGGTGTGTTACCACATGCATCACTAGCACTATGCTTAGGCCCCATGTTGGCAGACAAGGCAAGCAATCACTGGAAGGCAGAAAAATAAGCCACAAATAACGATTCGCGAGTCACGCATGTTTCGACCGTCGGATTCAAACTGACTGTGTGAGTGTGTGGTGCATGGTAGACCGACCTCCCACACACACACACACACACACACACATATATGTATGCACACAGGCAGCAGGTAGGCATTTTTATATTTTATTTATTTCTCTTGTATATTAAAATTATTTATTTGAATACTATATTTTTGTTTTAATTATTGTACAAAAAATTCGTGGATAACCGAAATCGCGTGAAAAAAGTTCGCGTGAATTAAGGGCTTACCTGTACATATATATTTGTGGTAGGTGGTGGCGACCATCATCCACTCACTTGATGTAGTGCTGCCTACTTCTTCCTTAGCCTTTTTATCATTCTTTTTCTATGCCTGCCCTCCTCTCTTCCTATTTCGCCCATCTTTCCTGTCACTTCTTATTGCTTTTCTTTCCTTTACAGGTAGCTTTACATTGAGTGACAAGCCAAATGGTTTCCTGTAAGCCAAGGAACCATTTACAACGCTGGGTGGTAACCATATAACCAAACCGTACGTGCCCCTGCTTGTCAACAAGTGGGTTGGTGGAGAGTTAGTGCCCCTCCCTGTAAAACAAATAACTCAAAGTCAAATGGCCACCCCTTACGGGATTATAGAGTCTGGCAATATATATACTGTATATATAAAACCTCTCAACTAACGCGAGTTTAAAAAACGCGTTTTCGTTATAACACGAGCAAATATTTAAGGAGATATGTTTGACTAACAAGGGTTTCTCGATTTAATGCAACTTTATACATACATGATGGTTTCAAATTAGCCGCGCGTGCCTTGGACAGTCCCAAGATGATTGACTGTGTGTGGCAGTTTATGCATAAATACAATTTTTTATTTGTCTGTTGCTTAAACTGGTTTATTCGAACTACAGTATAATAATCGAAAATGAAGTTTGGCCCCATTCTGAGCAATTTGGCTCATTTTCGGACAAAATTTGGCCAGGAAAGTGATGGCAGATCTAAACTGTTACAACTTGATGCTGCAGAACAGAAAGAAGAAAACCACGCAGACCAAGATAAAGCAGTTCTTTATGAAGAAGACAGAAAACTTAAGAGAGTCATCTTCATCACCAGTAGCACGGGAGTCAGAGGAAGAGGAAGGGGAAGGACGGCAGAGTGAGGAGGGACAACAAATTGAGGGTGGGGAGCAGTGGGAGGTGGGGAAGCGGGGTCAGGAGGGACAGCAGCAGACGACGAGTGATGCATAGATGAAGTGAAGTTGTGTGTTGTTATTGTTTGTGACCTACTTACTGTAATGAAAATATTGCTTTTACTGTAGTGTTTTTATGACCTACTAATGCATTAATAATGTTGAGGAACTTTCACAATGCCGTGAATGAAGCAGAATTGAAAGAAAATCCATGTAGCAAACGAAAACTATGTATTTGGGGAGACGTAAACAATGCTTCTGCCCAACTAGGGCTCAAATGTTGTTTATTTCTTCCCAAATATACTGTTTTTGTTTTTTATGTGGATTTTCCTTGAAATTAATATTGTTGCTTTTAAGTTTAGAGCAGCATAACTCCCCAAATGGGTAGACTTTCCCTGAGTCCAGGAACGTAACCCCCAATATTAGCATTGTTTGTTATGGGAAAATTATGTTTAAAAAATGCGTTTTTAACTAATGCGGCCTCTCCAGGAACTTAACCCTCGTGTTATTTGAGAGGTAACTATATATATAAGTAGTCCCTCCAATATCCGATGTATCAGAGCCAACGGCATGTCCGGACAGTGATCCCGTCCGGATATTGGGCCTCAGCCTTCTGGACTTGTACTTATGGACCCTAACTCAGAAAAACACCTATACAACTCCCTCTGGACATGCATAGCACCTATTTAAGACCCAAATCACACCAACAAAGGACATAAAAGACTGAAATAAATGCAAAAGAACCATAAAATGAGGTTTTTGAGGTAGGTTTATACATTATTAAAATTCTGGGTATTTACAACAAGTCCCTGGCTCCTGGACTGGTACTTATGGACCCTAACCTAGCCTAACTCAGAAAAACACCTCCCTACTGCACATGCATAGCACCTAAGACACTATTCGCACCAATAAGGGACATAAAAGAGTGAAATGAGGTGTTAGAGTTAAGTATGGAAAATACAGTACAGTACAATATGAAACATTCTGGGTACTTACAGCAAGTCCCTGGCCATTTTGATGAATAACCCGCCTCCTCTCAGACTCTGACAGTAAGAAGGAGTTCCTGAAGCACTTGCAGTACACTGTTCATGAAGTCTTGCACAGAACTTAGTCATTGGCACTCAGAATGCCATTCTCTTAACATTGCGCACTCTTGTCTTACTTGCGCTCCATTGTACCTTAATGAAATAAGTGTTGCACTCTGCACTTTAAGTCTTTCCACTCTTAAAACCATTTTCTAAACAAAACACACTCAAGTTAATTTACATTACAGTTACAGTCCATTAAATTTTTGTCTTTTCACTCACAACTCTAAATCCTTAACACAATGCACTGTTTTTTTCACTGCACAATACTGTAAATTCCTGTGTGGTCTAGTGGAGGAGTTCTTGGCATCTAATCACTGTCAGAGTCTGAGCATAGCACATGCAGGTGACCTAGGGGTGCGTCGCTGGGTCGTGGTGACTCCACCGTGCCTGATGTGCTGGGCTGTGGCTCGGAGCATGAGGGCCTGTCCCACTGCAGACGAATCTGAAGAGAGGCGCAAACTCATGTCGAGTGGTGACTCCACCGTGCCTGATGTGCTGGGCTGTGGCTCGGAGCATGAGGGCCTGTCCCACTGCAGACGACTCTGAAGAGAGGTGCAAACTCATGTCGAGTGGTGACTCCACCGTGCCTGATGTGCTGGGCTGTGGCTCGGAGCATGAGAGCCTGTCCCACTGCAGACGACTCTGAAGAGAGGCGCAAACTCGTCGAGTGGTGACTCCACCGTGCCTGATGTGCTGGGCTGTGGCTCGGAGCATGAGGGCCTGTCTTGGGGAGGCAATGGAGTGGAGCCAGGGCTGGGTACAGCGGGGGTCATGGGCCTGAGAAAGCTGTCAATCGTTGAGTGACGCAAGGAACGACAATTTTGACGATTAATGATGCGCTGCCTGAAAGCACGCACTTCCTCCACAAGTCCCAAGGGCCTCATCTCCCTGTCGCAGTCCAGGTGCTCCAGGTAGTCCAGAACGAACTCTAGGTGTTCCTGGAGTGTGCTCAGCTTGGGGATGGCTGGAGTAGTGTCACGCTGAGAGGAATGCGCATCATCGTCGCCATCCTCGTCAGAATCTTCAAGCTGGGTACTGACACCTGCAACTGAAGATGAGATCTCGATATCAGACAGGGTCTGATACCCAGAATCGCCTTCGTTGTCATCCAACCACTCATGCACTTCGTCCACATCAACATCGTTGCCATGCACACATAGACGTGCATGGAAGTCATCCACGTCAAAACCTAGGAAATCGTGCTCCACATCCGTTCTGAGAAGCAGACGAGACCAACCATTTTCTAGAGTCTTGACAGGGATTTCCTTCCATGCACTGGCCCAGTTGTAGATGGCAGACTTGATGTTGTAGTGGTGAATGTTTTCCAAAGTCCGCTGGCCTCACGTGTCCCATCCCTCCCTGCGCTCCTCCTCGTCCTCGAAGACAACCATCACCTCGTCCAGGAACTTCTGCTGGTACAACCTCTTCATTGCCATGATCACTCCTTGGTCCATTGGTTGGATGAGAGCAGTGGTATTAGGTGGCAGAAACATGCACTTAATGCGCCCATTCTCAGCCACCAATTCCTTGTTGCACGGGTGGGCAGGTGCATTGTCGAGGAGAAGGATAGCCTTTACCTGGTCGCGTGGGACTCCCAGTTTCTCCGTCTGGTAATGGATGACCTCCTTGACGAAATGGTGGAACCAGTCTTTGAAGATCTGGGCTGTGAACCATGCCTTCAAGGAATGGTACCAGACGACAGGAAGGACATCCATCACCCCACAAAGACACCGAGGCTGCTTTGCACGGCCAACAATAACGGGCTTGAGCAGGTGCATGCCGTTAGCATTGGCACAACACAAAGCAGATATCTGTTGCTTGGAGAGCTTGCGGCCAGGTACATGCTTCTCCGTCTCCTCGGTTAGAGTGTTCGTAGGCAAAGAGTGATAGAATAAGCCAGTTTCGTCAGCAGTGTAGACTTGGCCGAGAGTTAGGCCCTCCCTGTCGATCAAGCCCTTCAACCTGTGCCGAAACTCCTCTACTCCATCCTCGTTAGCGTCCAAAGCTTCACCATGAGACTTACGGTTGGTAAGGCCATGTCATAACTTGAACGCGAAGAGCCAACCCTCGGATGCCTTGAAGTCTAGGGCGTCGTGAAGCCTTGCGAACTTCTCAGCAACAGCCTTCAGCTCCGTGCCACGCACCATCACACCAGCAGCACATTGCTGTCGATACCAAATCAACGTAGAGCGGTCGACTTCTGCATACTTGGGAGTATACATCACCTTCCTCTCCACATTGCGTTTGCCTTTCGACGAGAAGTCAGCCATGTACTGCATGAGTTTGTCGTGGGATCTCTTGATATCAAACAAAGTAGACCGGGCCAGGTTGAATTCACAGAGGATACGTGAGGTAGACCATCCCGCATCCACTTTCTCCAATATCTCCCTCTTCTTCTCCAGAGTCAAAACCACTCTCTTCCTCTTCTCAGGCTGCATGGCCATCATCGCACACACGAAGGAGAGGCATGAGAGCAGCAGGAGAGCCTGCAGCAGGTAAAGCACCACCACAAAAGCTAGCACGTGGGCAGTCATGACGACAAACGTGCACACACAACAAGAGATGGGCAGTAAGTGGGGAGGATGCAGGGGCACTCTAGTGGACTTCGGCAGAACAACGCACCAAAACACAGCTCGCCCGTGCCACCTTCAAATTATGGGCAGGAAAAAGTTGGATTTTTTTCAATTTTTTTGCAGTTTTTGGCCCATTCTGGGAATGTTGGATCCCAGGACGGAAATGTCCGGTTATTGGGGATGTCCGGAAAATGGGAGTCCGGATATTGGAGGGATTACTTATATATACACTCAATCCTTGAGTAACACGTTTTTGTTCTAACACGGTCAGCATATTGAGACAAGTCATGTCAACACGCGGAAAAACTCAAGCTCACGCGGGAAGTCAGCTGGCCTGGTGACTAAATTTGAAAGTCGCGCGTGATGACGTCACCCTATAAACTCTGAGTACCTTTCCTGGGCGCATATTTCCATTCTGTATGGGTATTTATCTCAGTACCATATCCAGCCACCTCAGCCATGCAGCCCTAGTGGGATAGGTTAGGTTAAGTTAGGTTAGGTTGAGAAAATTTTGCCTGGGAATCACTGCGCATATTTTTGAGAAAAAACTATGGTTAGTTTTGAAACGATTGGGCGAGCATCATTCCTGGCTGAGGGTTCCCAGTGGTGAGATGAATATGCATTCAGAATGGAAATATGCTTCCTGGGCACACTCAAGGCCAAATGGTTAGACGAAATTTGTGGGTTTCATAATTTCAGGGGATGAAATGGAATGAAAATGTATGGTAAGCAGAAAAAAAAAAATCCATATGTTCTCGTAAGTTAGGGTTCAGTTCCACATTCTTCGTTCAATTTTATGCTTCCCAACACATTTCAGACCAACTGGGCATATGGTTATCTGTCCTTTCTCATGCCTCACCTAGCTCATACACACTCATAATGGGTTTCGCAGTTTTAAGGGATGAAATGGAACGAAATTGTTTGCTAATTAGAGAAAAAGTTACTCTTTTATCCATGTGTTCTCGTGAGTTAGTGTTCAGTTCCACATTTTTCGTTCGATTTCGTGCTTCCCAACACGTTTCAGACCTACTGAGCATACAGCTATCAAGTCCTTTCTCGCGTCTCACTGACTTTACCTCAGTCATACAGGTTTCGCTTGTTAGGGGACGAAACTGAACGAAATGTTTGTTAATCAGAAAAAAAAAAAAAAAAATCTTCCATCCATGTGCTCTCGTAAGTTAGCATTCAGTTCCACATTCTTTTGCTTTTCTTCCTGATAGTCTTATATTTTTCGGATTACTTCTAGGGGGTAAATAAACGTTTCATGCTAATTCTGTTTCCCTGTTGTTTTTAGCTGTGTTCCACGGTATCAACCCGTTTGACTCGTCAGGGTTACAGCGAAAGAGCCTGTCCTAAGTGTTTAACTACATTTGACCCAACCTAGCTTAAGTACACCTAATAATTAAACCTAACCTAACCTAGCATCCAGTTGGGAAGTTGGGAGACGAAAACCAAGACAATCATAGGTACAGCTTAAGGAACGTGATGATAAAGTGGGAAATTTTTCAACAGGAAATGGTAATTTACCACCCTGAAAACAAAAAACAGAAAACAAACTGCAGGAATATGAATTGTATTGCTAAGGTCCTGCAACAACTTTAAGTAAAGCCTGTATTTACCGAAATGGCAAAAAAAGAATGGCATGAATGAAAGCACCATCATAATGATTTGGAAGATAAAGATCGTGCGTAGGAAGTGATGCACAAGGTGGGTATAGGAGAGGTGTCTCCACTCCCACTGAGCTCTGTAGTAACACATTTTGAAAATGACTTTTTTCCTAGGGACTTTTTAAGGCTTAATGGTAGACTAAGCACTTTGTTAAAATAAATAAAGAAGGGGAATTTTTGTTTTATTCCTGATACTTTTTATTAACACCGAATAAATAATAACAAGAATTCTCTATATAGAAGTATGTGGCAGTTCCATCTGTGTCCTGATTGGCTAGCTATTATGACGTCACTAGCTCCGCCCCCTTTCTCCACATCACTTGGCGGGAAGGCGGATTGTTTGTGTTTATGGTGTATATTTGTGGCAGTTCTGTGTTGTGCTGTTGCTACATGCAAAGTTAATTCGAGAAAGAGAAGGAAGTTTGTATTTTTTCATGTATTTCCGTGAAACCAACACGAAAGTGGCTATAGATGCCTGCAAAAGAAAAGATCTATCGCACGTCAAGCAAGTAAAACCATGGCATTTCATTTGCTCAATACATGTTCCTTCCAAGTGTTTTAACTTTCACCTGTCATGTGACAATGTCAAGCTCTCTTTAAAGCACAGCTCGTGCCCTGCCTTATATCTACCAAGACTTGGAAACAGTATTCACAATCCTGTTTCGTATGAGGATCACATAGAGTGTTTTACCAACGCCGACATTTTGCTTTCAGAACATAAGATTTTTATTGGAAATAAAAGATTTAAGCTTTCGGTACCTTTTCAATTATCCATTAAGTGACGCTATGATCATACTTCTGTCAGTTTCAGCATTACTTAATAGTTCTCTAGATTTTGTCATTGCTGTGGAAGTACAGTATTTTCATCAGACTATTGTTTTCATTGCACAGAATGGGCCACTGAATATACAGGTTGTTTGGCAAGTTTTGTCATAACATTATGTATGAAATAACGTAGCCTACGAGTATATACGGAATATTGCCCTAGTTTTCCAATATATTTAAGTTTTCTTTGTTTACAAGATAGACAGTTTTCTATGAATAACAATACTGAACAATTGTGTATAACTGTTGCAAATAAAAAAAAAATGTTAATGGATTTTTTGTCTTTGAAAGTCTTGAATGCTCATGACCAGTTGCCAATGACAAACTCACTGGACACCCTATATAGTAACACAGATTTACTTCTGTGTAATTAACACCATTTGGTTCTGTCGTTTAAATTCTTATGTAATCAAGGTTCTTATCAGTAACGCCTTAGCGTATGCCTTCCTTATCGCAAAGTTTGACAAGATAAAGTATTTCAAATTACACTTCGTATTTATTGCATTAAGGCATGACCACTGGGAATGACGGAGTGAGGATTAGTTAGGACGTTTTTCTCCCCTTAGTTTCGGTTGGTTTTGTTTTCAAGCTTACTATAGTCTGACAAATCTAAACGTAGGGTTTTGGTGGAGTCAGACCCTCCCTGCACTGTTGCCACGTTTCCGAGCTGACCTCTCCATCAGCGATGACCTTGACACTGTTTCCCTCTTGTGATCTCCGTTTTTCTAATACCCCCTATACCCCTGCCACCAGCACCCCCTATACCCCTACCCCCAACAACACCCCCATCAACAACACCCGCTATACCTCCACCACTAACACCTCCTATAAATATAGACCCCCACCATCAACACCTGTATAATAATTAGCCGTTGATAATTGCTATGCTATTTTATTGAGAGCATACGGAAATGTAACCTACCGTACCATAACTGCTTGACTCTCTCTCTCTCTCTCTCTCTCTCTCTCTCTCTCTCTCTCTCTCTCTCCTCCTCCTCCTCCTCCTCCTCCTCCTCCTCCTCCTCCCAGGTGCATTGGGAAACATTCTACCCTATTGCTCAAACTCCCATCTTCCTTAATCCTTCCCACTGCCTTCGTTCCTAAATCCCTTAATTGATCTATTTTTAACCTAAGTGTCCCCACACCTTTTAAACCATTTACCTCTCTGTCACTATTCTCCACCATATGTATCAACTTGTATTATATTGTGTATAGAACTTTCATACTGTATGCTGTACTACTGTGTAATGTATAAGAATACCCACTGTTTAGTGGAAATAAAGTTTTATTATTATTATTACAGTATTTCTCTCTCTCTCTCTCTCTCTCTCTCTCTCACACGTGTCGCGTGAGTGCTGCCACCCCAGAGCTGTTTGATATATTTATTTTAATTATGAAAGGATCGCCTCTTCCCACTTTTAGCCCTTCAAATTTTCTTGCAATTATACTTGCTAAATTAATTAGCAATGTTAGAAGTGTTGGGGAAGTAAATAATAATTAGAATATTTTTAGAGCAACACTGCCAAATTTTTATGCCACGTTTCTCTATTATCGTATAATATAGTATGCAGAATAGTTTTATTCTTCGTTGATACATGTCAGCACTTTCATTACAGTTATATTAGTATGAGTTATGTTTATGTATCATTCCTACTACACAAACCACAGGCGTTATACATCGTAGGGTTAGGAAACATGGCAACAGTGCAGGGAGGGGGTGACTCCACCAAAACCCTACGTTTAGATTTGTCAGACTATAGGTTACTACAGGTTCCCAAACTGGGTATTGTTTTTGCTAATATAAGTGCAGCATCAGTTTTATGCCAGTTTTTTTCCCCAGGAAGCTACTGGCATTATATATCTCTGTGCGTGTACAGATAAGCTGTGGTAAGGGGGCGTGGCCTGGGTGGGCCTGGGTAAAAGTTGCCAACTAGTCAATTTCCTTGAGCCCCACATGCACACACCTCTCCTATACCCACCTTGGTGATGCAAACCTGGCAGCTGTGAAAGTTTATGTTGTCCTGAAGCTGACTGAGAACCTTAGGCTTATAGGGCGTTATGTGGAGAATCAGAGAAATTCTCACTCTTACACCTTACGTCTTTATACCCTACGTAAATTACCCCCATTTATACGCACCATCAGATAAAACAGTGAAAGAGATCTAATTATTGTAATTAAAAACATCAGTTGAAGTCGGGCTGCGTACCCTTGTGTTGATACGTAGCTTCACGGCACTTTCCCCCATCCCCCACCTATAATTTCGTCAGAGTCCCGCCTTCTCGTATCATGTGGCCTTCAGGAGAGACGTTAGGCCGTATGGCTAGACTAATATTTATGGGTTTGGCAGTTTTAGGGGACAAAATGGAACGAAAATGTTTGAAAAAAAAAAAAAAAAAACTTTCATTCATGTGTTCTCGTGAGTTATTGTTCCATTTCACATTCTTCGTTCGTTATCGCTTTTCCCAACACATTTCGGACTGACTGGACAGTTTAGCCATATGCTTAGTCTGTCCAAAATGTGTAGGTAAGTGCGATATCAAATGAAGAATGTGAAACCGAACACTAAGTCACAAGAACACAAGGATGAAAGTAATTTTTTCTGGTTAGCACAAGTTTTTTCGTTTTATTTCGTCCCTTAAAACTGTCAGACCCATAAATTTTCGTCTAACCACATGGCCTAAAGTCTCTCCTGAAGGCCACATGATACAAGGCAAAACTTTGACAACATTGGGGGTGAGGGGCGGGAGGAAAATGCCGGGAAACTACGTACCAACGAAAGGGTACCCAGCCATACTTCTGTTTTTGTTAATGCTATTTTAAATACCACTGATGCTTTTAATTAGAATAGTTATATCTCTTTCAATGTTTTACATGATGGTGGGTGCAGGTGGGGGTAATTTTGGAGGGGTTAGGTTGTAAGAAGGGGTAAAAGTGAGAGTTATGGAAAGTTGCCAGAACACATTGTACCATTATACATGTAAACATATTGTCTGAGTGACGCGGATTTGAGTACCACGGCCCTTGTCCAGTCCATATTTCCCGCGGTACTCGAGGTTTGAGTGTATATATTTACATAAATACACACATACATGAGACTGACAAGGAGAGTGTATGTGAGTGAGTTTGAGGGGGGGGAGGCCGAGGATGAGATGGAGGGATGGAGTGGGGAGGGAGGTATATGAGAGAGGGGGGTGTGAGTTGGGAGCAGGGCAGTGAAATAGCGGGGGACAGGGCAACGTGGAGGCGATTTATTTGTGTCCACCCCGTACAAGATTAAGGCGTCTGGCAATAGATACACTCAAACCTCGATTTAAGGGACCTCCATTGAAGGGACTCCATATTCTACCTGACAAATGGACAAGACCATTCAAAAATGATACTTAATGTCTAGGTTATACACATTAATATGTTTCTTTATACAGTACCCGTAAAATAATATTCATAATCATATAAATAAGTAAGATAAGTGAAACAATCTGCATTCCATAATAAGATTGTCTTTATATGTGGTAAAACAATGGACATTTTCAAGTAAGGGACAAGTTGGTTCTCCATTTAGTCCCTTAAATCAAGGTTCGAGTGTAGATATATATATATATCCATCATCATCATCCAATCCTACACTGCCCCATGAGGAGCGTAGGAGCCCGGGGCTAGGCGGTTGGTCCCGACATTTAAGATGAGAGTGACCAGCCTCACTCATCCCTGAGTGGTATTACATGAGCAATCAACCCCAACCATCCCTTGGATATAAACCTTCACCGGCTCAATCCGATTGGAGTGCAATAATTACCCACTAAAACCACCAGGCGGCAAAATCTGGTTATATGGTTACCACGCAGCGTAGTAAATGCTTTCCTGGTGTACAGGAAACCATTTGGCTTGTCCCTCAGTGTAGAGTCACCCACAGGCTGAAGGAAGAGGAAAGAATGAAGGAAAGAAAGACAGAAGAGGGATTGTAAAGTCACCTATAGGCAGAAGGACAAGGAAAGAATGAAGGAAAGAAAGACAGAAGAGAAAGGAAGGAATGAAGCATGGAGAGGAAAGGGCAGACACCTGAGAGCAGCACTACATTGAGTGAGTGGATGGTGAGTGCCCCACCTACCACAAATATATATATACAGTAACCCCTCCAATATCCGGATCAATAGAGCCATCGGTAGGTTCGGTTATTGGTTTCGTCCGGATATTGGGCCCCAGCTTATGGACTTGTACTTATGGACCCTAACTCAGAGAAACACCTATACAACTCCCTCTGGACATGCATAGCACCTATTTAACACCCAAATCACACCAATAAGGCACATAAATGACTGAAATAAATGCAAAAGAAACATAAAATGAGGGTTTAGAAGTACAGTGCTCGTCAGAAGTATGGGGCGCCCTGCGTCCCTCCTGAGAAACAAACCTTTCAACATTGAAAAAACATATAAATAATGCATTTTATTTACCTTTAGTGCTTCGTAGGGTAGCCTTTACGTTTCTTCACGGACCTGAGACATCTTGGAAATGAAAGGACGAGGCTCCTGAGGTGCTGGAGGGGTATTTTGTCCCAGGAGTCACGAATGGCGGCTTCCAGCTTAGGCAGAGAGCTCATGTCCTTCCCTTGGAGACTCTTCTTTACGACGTACCAAAGGTTTTCAATCGGGTTGAGGTCTGGGCTATTTCCTGGCCAGTCTGTCATGAATGATACCTCGCAGTCACGAAGTCAATTGGTGACCGATTTGGCCTTGTGAGCAGGTGCACTGTCCTGCTGAAACACTCGTGCACCTGTTAGCTCGAAGGAGTCTGGTAAATGATCACACAGAAGCTCCAGGTAAACATCCTGATTCACTCTGAGGTTCTTGGGAAGTACAACAAGCTTCCCCAAACCCTTCCCTGAGAAACAACCCCATACCATGAGTGAATCAGGATGTTTAACTGTGCTTTCTACATACCGTGGGTCAAGTGGGTCACTACCTTTGCATGCTCCTCTGTTACAGGTAACACTAATGTTGCCTCATCAGACCACAACACTGACAACCATTGCTCCTCACCTCAATTTAGATATTTATTAGCAAAGGCAAGCCTACGAATTCTCTGGCTGCTAGAGAGAAGAGGCTTTTTCACAGGCCTGTGACTTGTGTAACCAAGCTCATGCACCCTACGAGACACTGTTCTCACTGACACCTCACCAAACACTTCCAGGTTGCTCTCCTTAATTTTCCTTGCACTCACACAAGGATTAAACTCCACTGCACGTTTTAAAACATTAACAGACCTTGGGAAGTTTTCCTAGGCCTACCAGACCTCGGTTTCTTTGTGGGAACTTCGCCACCATTTTCCTCCCAAAACCGCACACACCAACGACGCATTGTCGATCGTGCCACACCAACCAATTCACTAATTTCCTTTGTGTGGTGGCCTGCCTCCTTTAGAGCAATGATCTGGGATATGATTTCACTCGATAGTTCACGGGTAGGTGCCATAACAAAGTTTTGAAGGCCAAAACACTGCGGGACACTCGGTAAAAAATGGCGCAATTTGAGAGGGACACTCGGCGGAGTTCCTCTCTCTCAGGCAGCCCGTGGGCGACTGAGGCGGGAACCAACCAGCGCGTCAGAAGGCCTCAGGCTACCGTGACGTCATGCTCGGAGCTCAAACTTATGGCTCAATTCTTACCCCCAAAAATGGGTGATTCTTTTTGGGCCATAAGTATTGCGCGCCCGGCGGACAACGCTGAATACTTCTGACGAGCACTGTATGTTCATACATTAATAAACATTCTGGTACTTATGGACCCTAACCTAGCCTAACTCTGAAAAACACATTCCTACTGCACATGCATGAGGTAAGTATAGTATGGAAAAAAGTACAGTATGAAACATTCTGGTAAGTATAATATGGAAAAAAGTACAATATGAAACATTCTGGCTACTTACAGCAAGTCCCTGGCCACCTCGATGAATAACCGCCTCCTCTCGGACTCTGACAGTAAGAACGATTTCCTGAAGCACTTGCAGTACACTCTTCCTGAAGTCTTGCACTGAACTTAGTAACACACAGAAGTCCGTTCTCTTCACCGTGTTCACTTTAGTCCAAATAATGTTCCAGTTAACTTTAGTGTTGCACATTAACTTTTCCCAATCTTTTCAAAATTTCTAAAGCCAAAACAAAGAAGGTTAGTTACGTTAAATTTTGTTTCCACTGAGTCTTTTCTCTCATTTCGAAAACCTTAACACAACACACCGTTTTTTTCACTGCACAACACTCAAAATTCCCGTGTGGTCTAGTGGAGAAGTTCTTGCTGTTTATTCACTGTCAGAGTCCGAGAGTATCACTGGCAGGCGACCAAGGGGTGCATCGGTGGGTCGTGGTGATGGCGTACCGACTACAGAAGACTCTGAAGAAAGCCGCAAACTCACATCGAGCGGTGACTCCACTGTAGCTGATGTGCTGGGCTGTGGCTCGGAGCATGAGGGCCTGTCTTGGGGAGGCAACGGAGTGGAACCAGGGCTTGGCACAGCGGGGGTCACGGGCCTGAAAAAACTGTCAATCGTTGACTGACGCAAGGACCGACGATTCTGGCGATTGATGATGCGCTGCCGGAAAGCACGCACTTCTTCCACGAGTCCCAAGGGCCCCATCTCCCTGTCGCAGTCCGGGTGTTCCAGGTAGTCTAGGACGAACTCTAGATGTTCCCGGAGTGCGCTCAGCTTGGGGATGGCTGGAGTAGTGTCCTGCTGAGAGGAGTCTGCATCATCATCGCCTTCGTCGTCGGAATCTTCAAGTTCGGGACTGACACCAGCAACCGAAGATGCGATCTCGGTATCAGACATCGTCTGATACCCAGGATCGCCCTCGTCGTCGTCCAACCACTCACGAACATCGTCCACATCAACATCGTCGCCGTGCGTACGTAGCCGTGCATGGAAGTCATCCACGTTAAACCCTAGAAAATCGTACTCCACATCTGTTCCGAGAAGCAGACGAGACCAACCATTTTCAAGAGTTTTCACAGGGACTTCCTTCCATGCACTAGCCCAGTTGTACAGCGCAGACTTGATGTTGTAGCGGCGAAGGTTTTCCAAAGTCCACTTGCCTCGAGTGTCACGTCCTTCCCTGCACTCGTCCTCAAGAACAACCATCACCTAGTCCAGGAACTTCCGATGGTACAGGCGCTTTGTTGCCACGATCACTCCTTGGTCCATGGATTGAATGAGAGCAGTCGTATTAGGTGGCAGAAACATGCACCTAATACGGCCATTCTCAGCAACCAAGTCCTTGTCGCACAGGTGGGCAGGTGCATTGTCGAGGAGAAGGAGAGCCTTTACCTGGTCGCGAGGAATTCCCAGTGTCTTCGTCTGGTACTGGATGACCTCCTTGACGAAGTGACGGTGAAACCAGTCTTTGAAAATCACAGCTGTGAACCATGCTTTCAAAGAATGGTACCATACGACAGGAAGGACATCCATCACCCCACAAAGGCACCGAGGCTGCTTTGCACGGCCAACAATAACGGGCTTAAGCTGGTGCATGCCGTTAGCACTGGCACAACACAAAGCAGATATCAGTTCCTTAGAAAGCTTGCGGCCAGGTACACGCTTCTCCGTCTCATCGGCTAGAGTGTTCGTTGGCACCGAGCGATAGAATAGGCCAGTTTCGTCTGCGTTATAGACTTGACCGAGAGTGAGGCCCTCCCTGTCGATCAAGCCTTTCACCTTGTGCCGAAACTCGTCAACTCCATCCTCGTTAGCGTCCAATGCTTCGCCATGTTCTTTACGGTTAGTAAGGCCATGTCGCAACTTGAACGAGAAGAGCCAACCCTCGGATGCCTTGAAGTCTAGGGCGTCGTGAAGCCTTGCAAACTTCTCAGCAGCAGCCTTCAGCTCCGTTCCATTTACCATCACACCAGCTGCACGTTGCTGTCAGTACCAAATCAACGTGGATCGGTCGATTTCTGCAAACTTGGGGGTAAACATAACCTTCCTTTCCACGTTGCGTTTGCTTCTCGACGAGAAGTCAGCCGTGTACTGCATGAGTTTGTCTCGGGAACACTTGATATCGAACAAAGTCGACCGGGCCAGGTTAAACTCGCGGAGAATGCGTGAAGAAGACCAACCCGCATCAACTTTCTCCAATATCTCCCGTTTCTTCTCCAGAGTCAACACCACTCTCTTCCTTTTCTCAGGAGGCGGGGCCATCATCACACACACTAAGAGGAGGGCAGAGAGCAGCAGGAGGCCTTGCAGCAAGTACGACACCACCACAAAAGCGAGCATGTGGGCAGCCATTGCGAAGAGCGTAGGTCCAGTCGCTGTGAGAGACAGGCGGGAAGTGGGGAGGATGCAGCGGCGCTCTATCGGACGTTGGAGGAATGACGAACCAAAACAATGCTCTCACGCGGCGCGCCGGCAAGTTCAAATTACGGACGGCAAAAAATCGTTTTTTTTTTTTTTTTTTTTTTTTTTTTTATTTTTTTTTTTTTTATCCCAGGACGATAAGGTTCGGTTAGTGGGGATGTTCGGTTATTGGGCATCCGGATATTAGAGTGATTATTGTATATATATATATATATATATATATATATATATATATACACACACACACACACACACACACAGTAGACCCTAGTTATCCACAGGGGTTAGGTTCCAGAGACCCCCGCGGAAGGCAAATTTCGCGGATACTCAAGTCATCATCACAAAATGCCATATTATTTCCACATAAGCTAAGCACATCCCTGAAAAAATAAAAACATACTTTAAAATATTGCAAATACATATTAACACTCACGAAAAGACTGTGTCTTCTCTTCATAACATTCGTACAGTGATGACGATTGCTGTATGACGATGATGATTGCTGTATAGATGACAATAATTGCTGTATAGATGACGATGATGATTGTAGTGCAGTTCCTACAGTGCCAATGTGGTGAGGCGACGAGATGTGTGGCAGCACTGTAGGTAAGCTGTGAGTCTAATCTGACTCTTCTGACAGGACGCCAGATAACACCTTACGCTCTCTCTTTGGCTTAGAAGGATTGCTTTTATCTTTTACTTGTTTCTTGCGAGCCATTTTTCACTTACACAATGAAGTACAATAGAGTTGTAAACACGAGAAGGGTGACGATGACGTAGGTAACGAACTGATTGTTGTTTACAATAACACTGGCAGAGTGGTGGGAATGCCCGTGGGTGCGGGTGTGCTAACTGTTTCTACAAAACAAGTGCAAGTTGCGTGCCAATTTCAAGTTAAGTTACAGGATATAGAACAGTACAGTATTAAAATGATTTTGATCTGCGGAAACTTAAATTTGCGGATGCAAATTTCGCGGATGAGAAGGGTCTACTATATATATATATATATATATATATATATATATATATATATATATATATATATATATATATATATATATATATATATATATATATATATATATATATATATATATATATATATATATATATATATATATATATATATATATATATATATAATATATATATATATATATATATATATATATAATATATATATATATATATATATATATATATATATATAGAATAAATATATATATATATATATATATATATATATATATATATATAATAAGCATGAGAGGGCAAAGGAAGGAGTATGTATAGTTGTGAGTAAAAGATGGAAGAAGAGCATAAGACAGTATGGATCACTTGGGTCAAGGATTGTGTGGGTAAAGTTGAAATTTGGAATACAAATGTGGGCGATTGTGTGTGTGGATGCGCCAACGCAAGATCATGCTAGCAGAGTGAGAGAAGAGTTCTGGACAAATGTGGAAGTGTGCATGGAAGAGTTTGGAAGGAATGAGAGAGTGTTTTTGATCGGTGATATGAAAGGTAAAGTAGGGAATGTGAAGGTGGATGGAATAGTTGGTGAGTGGGGTGTGCCTGCTGAGATAGATGAGAATGGCAGTGCGTTAGTGGACATTTGTGCTGGGAGGGGGTTGGTGATAGCCAATACCCTCTTCAGGCATAAAATGATCCACAGGTATACATGGCGAGTGATGAGAAGGGTGGTTGGTGAACTGAATGAAAGGAAGGCAATGATTGCTTATGTGTGTGTGGATGAAAGGATGCGAAGATGTGTAATGGATGCAAGAGCTTATAGAGGTTGGGGAAGTGGACTTTCTGAACACTACTTGGTGGTAGCCAGAATTAGGATCCAAGTAAGATGGAGAAATAGAAGAAGGGAAAGACAAGAGGAAGGAGTAGTTGCAAGGAGACTGGAAAGGTTACAAAAGGATGAGAAAAAGGCAGAGTATAAGAGAGAAGTGGAGGAACGATTGGGTAAATATGAACTGGAGCAGATGGGGGATGTGGAAGCTGTGTGCAGTATATTTACAGAAGAAATATGTGCAGCATGTGATGTGGTGTGTGGGAGGAAGAGCAGACGGAGAGAGGGTGCAAGGAACAGCGTGGTGGACTGAAGAGATGAGACAGGCTGTGGCACAAAAGAAGAAAGCATACAGTGAATGGATGAGAAACAGGGGCGTTGAAGAAGTTGAGAGGCGGAAGAGAGATATGTAAAAAGAAAGAGAGAGGTGAAAAGATTAGTAAGAGAGAGTAAGAAGAGAGTGGATGAGGAATTTGGAAGGAATTTGAGTGTAAAGTGGAGGGACTGTAAGAAAATGTTCTGGAAAGAGGTGAAGAGAGTAAGACAGGGTGGAAGTGAGGTTAACAGGGGATTGAAAGATAAAAATGGTAGATTACTAGTGGAGAAGGGAGAAAAAGTGAGCAGATGGAGAGAACACTTTAAGGAATTGTTGAACATAGAGGATGAAAGGAATACGAGTATAAGTGGCTGGGGAATGGCTGGGAGAAGGAGGGAGGTGAGAAGACAGGAAGAAATCAGTAGGATAGAAGTTGTGGAAGCAATGAAGAAAGTTAAATTGGGGAAAGCCCCAGGAATTGATGGAGTGTGTGGGGAAATGCTGAAGCATGGGGGAGAGATACTGTAGTAGTACAGTAGAATGGATGTGGATGATGTGCAGATTGGCCTGGGAGGAAGGTAGAGTCCCAGAGGATTGGAATTCAGGTATAATTATTCCCTTGTACAAAAGAAAAAGGGAAAAAGAAGTGTGTGGTAATCATAGGGGCATTTGTCTTCTTAGTATAATAGGAAACGTGTATGGTAGGATACTTATTGACAGAGTTAGAGAAAGAACAGAGGAATTAGTTGGAGAAGAACAGGGAGGCTTTAGAAAGGGAAGAGGTTGTGTAGATTAGATATTCATTCTTAGATCTTTTGTAGAAAAGTTTCTAGAGAAGGGAAAGAAATTGTATGCGGCTTTCATGGATTTGGAGAATGCATATGACAGGGTGGATAGACAAGAATTGTGGAAAGTATTAAGAATATATGGAGTAGATGGGAAGTTGTTGAATGCTGTGAAGAGTATGTATGATGATGCTAAGGCTGCAGTGCGTGTGGATGGTGAACTAAGTGAATTTTGGGTTGAAACAGGGATGTGTCATGTCTCCATGGTTGTTCAATCTGTACATGGATGGGGTAATAAAAGAGGTACAAGGTAGGGTAGTGGATGTTGGAGTGACCCTGGTGAAAGAGGATAGTGTTTGGAAACTCGGTGTACTGTTGTTTGCAGATGATACTGTGTTGTTGAGTGAAGACGAAGGGAAGCTGCAAGGCTTGGTGGATGAGTTTGGGAGTGTGTGTAAGAAACAGAATCTAAAGGTGAATGTAGGGAAGAGTAAAGTGATCGTCCTTGAGAGAGGTGAAGTCAGTGAATGTACAGCGAGGTTGGATGGTGAGGAATTGGAAAATGTGAGTATGTTTAAGTACTTGGGTAGTGTGATGAGTAAGGATGGAGGTTTGGAGGGTGAAGTGCTTGAAAGGGTACAGCAGGGAAGAAAGGTTGCTGGTTCTTTGAAAGCAATGATAAGAAACAGGGAAGTGAGCATGGAAGTGAAAAAGTTACTACACGACAGTATTGTGATAGCAACTCTAACATATGGAAGTGAAGCTTGGACGTTGTTGGAAGGACACAAGGCAAGAGTGAGAGCAGTGGAAATGAGTTATTTAAGAGGAGCCTGTGGAGTCACATGGAGAGACAGGCTGACGAATGAGGATATAAAGGAGCGTTGTGGTGTGGATGTGGATGTGATAGGAAGCATTATGAGGAACACACTGAGATGGTTTGGCCATGTGGAGAGGATGGAGGGTGAAAGACTGATGAAGAGAGTGTATGTGAGTGAGGTGGAAGGGGGAAGAGGGAGGGGGAGGCCGAGGATGAGATGGAGGGATGGGGTGGAGAGGCATATGAGAGAGGGGTGTGTGAGTTGGGAGCAGGGCAGTGAAATGGCGGGGGACAGGGCAACGTGGAGGCAATTTGTTTGTGGCCACCCCAAACGGGATTGAGGCGTCTGGCAATAGATAGATAGATATAAATACTGTATCTATACACACACACACACACGAACAGCCGGAGAGAGAGGACGTCCCAGGCATCGCTCCTGACCTTGAGCAGTTTCAGGAATTTTGTCTGTCCTGTCTCCTAGAGTCTTTCTTTAAATTTAAAATAATGAAAGTTGGTAGACTACCAAAAATGTAAAGATTTGTTGGCAATAGTATACATGAATGTTTGTGGCTTATTGGTAACAGCTGTTTAGGTACTTGACCGGTACGTTAAAGATGGCCGAAAATGTAAACAATGAGGGAATGGAATTTCAAGGATTTGATGCCAATACTAATGTCATGGACCTGGTGAAAACATTAATTATGAGGATTAGTGAACTCGAAAAAAAAGTAGAGAATCTAGTGATAAAGGATGTGTCAGGAAATACGGAAACCACCATACAGAGTCTAATCCAGTCCAACGAAACAGCCAATGAAGAGATTAAGAATTTGAAGCGGGAAAATGTTGAACTGAGGAGGAAACTTGAAGAGAGTACTAATAAAACGGAGAAGGTGAGTAATGTACTAGAAGAACACAAGGCAAAGTGGGCACACGTAGAGGAAGAACAGAAAGAAGTGGTCAGCTTAAGAGAGATCATCCAGGAAGAAAGGGAAATGAACAAGAAAGAAATGGAAGAAAATGTAGTGAAAATACTGAAGAAAAAAGAGAAAATAGTGAGAGAAACTGTAGAAAGGAACAGATGTGTGATAGTATTTGGAAACAGGGAAGAGGAAGAAAAGGTTAGGTTCGCAAGACTCGAGAGAGACACGAACATGGTGAGAGGAATATTAGGCAAGATTGACCCCGAAGGAAACAAGTGGGTAAAAGAAATTGAAGAAGTAAGGAGGATAGGGCCTTATAAGAAAGGGGAAACAAGACCAATGAGAGTCAAGTTTCCATCAGAAAGTGTAATAAATGAGATACTTAAAGTGACCTGGAAATTAAGCAAAGAGGCGGGGATGGAAAATATTATAATAAGAAAAGATCTGAATGAAGAAGAAAGAGAAGCTTTAAAATCATTAAAGGAAGAAGTAAAGGAAAAAAATGATAAGAGGACAGAGGAAGAACGTAATACTTTTTTTTGGAGAGTATTGGATATGAAAGTAAGGAAATGGTATTTAAGGAAATAGAAGTGAAGGAAACTAGGGGGGATGGTTGTGAAAGATCAGAAGTTGAGGAAGTGGTACGGACAGAGAGTAGGAGAGAAGAGGGTATTAATAATGTCAAAAATAATTTGAAGGTGATATATACTAATGTTGATGGTTTCATATCGACAAGGATCGAAATTAATGATTTCTTGAGAGAACATGAACCTGATGTCATGTGCTTTGTAGAGACCAAATTAAGAGAAGATATTGATGTTCATTTGGGAGATGGTAAATACAAACTGTGGAGAAAAGACAGAAAAGAAAATAAGGGAGGAGGAGTGATGATAGCAGTGAAGAACAACATAAATGTAGATACTGTGGAAATGGGAGAAGGCAGGGCTGAAGTGATGTATATGAAATTAGAAACTGGAGAGAATGTTAAGAGAGATATGGCGGTAGTGTATGTTCCCCCAAAGACGAGAGCATGGAAGGATGACGAATACCATGAGATGTTGTCAGATATGGCTAGCTACTTGCAAAAAATAATTGAGAAAAGCAATAATATAATTTTGGTGGGTGACTTTAATTGTAAAGAGGTGAACTGGGAGGAATGGTACTCGGGAGGCGGCGAGGATTCGTGGGGTACTATGTTATTAAATATACAGTAATCCCTCTAATATCCGAACACCCAATATCCGAACATCCCCACTAACCGGACATAATCCTCCTGGGATCCAATATTCCCAAAATGGGCCAAAAACCGCAAAAAATTCGAAAAAAATCTGACTTTTTTCCCTCCCATAATTTGAAATTCCTGCCTGGCGCCAAACAGCTGTTACACCATGGTCCCTTCACCCCTTCCTTCCTCCCCCTCCCCCCTCCCCTGTCAGGGTTGCCATTTGGTATTTTTCATTACCAAGTGTGGGCCAATTTGGTAATGAAAAATTCGTTTGGTAATGAATTAGAATAATGCATTACCAAATGGATTTTTCACATGTATGAGGATACACAGGATGGAGATGGTGGATTGTTTGCTCTCTCTGATTAATCTGCTACCCTACATAGTGTGAAAATAATCAACATGGTGTTAGTTATAAGGAGAGTGATTACATGTATTTCCACTTGTATATATAATTAGTGAAGAATATATGCTAGCTTTACGAATTTGGTAATGAAAAGTTATATTTGACAATGAAAGTTGAGGAGATTGGTAATGTGGCTGTTGCGATCTGGCAACTCTGTTACCCCACCAACATCAACAGTCGCAGCTTAACTCCGATGGAGAGCAGATACTTATAACAGTGCAAGTCACAGGTGCTTGTTTTTTGTGAATAAACAGTGAATAAACTGCAATACCTTACCACTAGAACACACAGGAATTTACAGTGTTGTGCAGTGTTAAGAAATTAGAATTTAGAGTGCAGAGGATTAACTGTGGACTGCAAACTGGCGGTTCAAACCAGTCCAAGACCAAGGGACTTGTAAGTACCCAGAATGTTTAATATTGTATAAACTCACCTCTAAAACCTCATTTTATGGTTCTTTTGCATTTATTTCAGTCTTTTATGTCCCTTATTGGTGTGATTTGGGTCTTAAATAGGTGCAATGCATGTCCAGAGGGAGTTGTATAGGTGTTTTTCAGAGTTAGGGTCCATAAGTACTAGTCCATAAGCTGGGGCCCAATATCCGGACAGGACCACTATCCGGACCTACCTATGGCTCTATTGATCCGGATATTGGAGGGGTTACTGTAATAATGAATAATGTGATGACGCAGTGGGTCAAAGAAGAGACACGGTTTCGAGGTGAGGACACACCAGCAAGGTTAGATTTACTGTTCACCAAAGAACTTGATGTAATAGAATCATTGGAATATCTCTGTCCTTTGGGAAAAAGTGATCACGTGGTCATTGAGTTCCAGATGTTAATAGGAAATGTCGAGCCAAGAGACGAGCTTCATAGACAGGGAAGATACAACTTTGGCAAAGCAAATTTTACAGGATTGAGAAACTTTTTTGAAAATGCGGATTGGAGAAAATTCAGAGAAACAAGAGAGATACAGAGGAAGTGGGATATCTTTCTAGACCTCTATAATTTGGGAGTGGAAAAATTTGTACCAAGAGTAAGAGGGAAAGAAAACAGGAAAAAGGAGTGGTTTAATAGAAGGTGTATGATAGCCAAAAAAGAGAGAGATAAGGCGTGGAACAATTGGAGAAAGAGAGGTAACGACAGAACAAAGGAAGAATATAAAAGAACAAGAAACGAATACACAAGAATACGTAGGGAAGAAGAAAGGAATTTTGAAAAAGGTATACTGTAATTGACAAATGCAAGGATGAACCCAAACTGTTTTATAGATTTGTTAATGGCAGACTGAAACAAAAGGAAGGAATCACCAAGCTGAAAGTAGATGGAGAGGTCTTTAATGATGCGGCAATGCAAGCAGAAATAATGAACAAACGTTTCCAGTCAGTTTTCACTAAAGAAAAGGAGCTTGTGGAAGGGGAGGGAGTGATTAGAAATGTTCCGGTGATGAAAGATATAAAAGTGGAGGTGCAGGAAGTGTATAAATTACTGGAAACTCAAGATGTAAGGAAAGCCCCAGGACCTGATGGAATTTCTAATTGGGTACTGAAGGAATGCAGAGAACAACTGGCGGATAAAATTCACAGCTTAATTGTATGCTCACTGGAAGAGGGGAAAGTGCCAAAAGAATGGAAGAGGGCAAATGTGGTACCAATTTACAAGGGAGGAAACAGGGAAGAACCCCTGAATTATAGACCAGTGTCTCGAACCAGCATGGTCGCAAAATTGTGTGAGAGAATCCTGAAAGACAGATGGATAAAATACCTGGAAGAGATGAATATTTTGGCTGAATGTCAGTTTGGATTCAGAAGTGGAAGGTCATGTGTTTCAAACTTGTTGAGCTTTTACTCAAGAGCGATTGATGTGGTACAGGAGAGAGATGGTTGGGTGGATTGTGTGTACTTAGACTTAGAGAAGGCCTTTGACAAGGTACCTCATAAGAGACTAATGTGGAAACTAGAATATATAGGAGGACTAAAGGGGAAACTTCTGGAATGGATGAGAGACTTTTTGAGAGACAGACAAATGAGGACAGTAATAAAGGAAAAGATGTCTGGATGGAGGGAAGTAACAAGTGGAGTCCCTCAAGGCTCAGTGTTGGCGCCAGTAATGTTCCTGATTTATGTAAATGATATGGTAGATGGAGTGAACAGTTATGCGAGTCTGTTTGCTGATGATGTAAAGATCTTGAGGAAGATAGAGGTTGAGGAGGATTGTAAAATACTGCAGGAGGATTTGGATAGGATACACAATTGGAGCCGGACGTGGGAAATGAAATCTAATGTAAAGAAATGTAAAATATTGGAAATGGGTAAAAGTACCAGGAGACCATCACTGAATTATTTTTTGGGTAATGAATTAATCACAAAAAGGAGAGAAGAGAAAGATTTGGGAGTGCTGGTCCAAGATAGTTTGTCACCAGAAAAGCACATTAACAAGATAGTTGGAGAGACTTATAAGCTCTTGACTAACATAAGAGTAGCATTTCATTATATGGATGAGGAAATGACGAAAAAATTGATAGTGGCCATGATCCGCCCCAGGTTAGAATATGCAGCGGTAGTGTGGTCCCCACACAAAAAGAAAGATATAAACAAGATTGAGAGAATACAAAGAACAGCAACCAAGATGGTCCCCAGTCTGACAGACCTGTCATACAGAGAGAGGCTGGAAAAACTGGATTTGCCTTCGTTAGAGGAAAGGAGAAAGAGGGGAGACATGATTGCGGTGTTCAGGACCATGGTGGGAGTAGATAAAATTGACAAAGAAGATCTGTTTGTATGGGATAAGAGAGCAACAAGAGGACATGGAATGAAATTGAAAAAGTCAAGCTGCTTGAAGGATATCAAGAAATATAGCTTTCCTTACAGAAGTATAGACTTATGGAATAGCCTGGACAAAGAGATCGTCCAGTCTAAAAACTTAAACGAGTTTAAAGTTAAATTCGACTTATTGAGAAACAGCGACGGAAACCCACGAGCATAGTACATTCCGTGTATATCACAATTAGGTATATTCTTAAATATTTGGAACGACTTAGACAAAGAGGTGGTGCATGAGAAAAACATTCATGTGTTTAAAGGTAGACTTGATAAATGTGGATATGGAGACAGGACAACACGAGCATTGCTCAATTCCTGTATACTACAAATAGGTAAATACAAATAGGTAAATACACACACACACACACACACACACACACACACACACACACACACACACACAAGGTATACCCCGGTTTTATAATGCAATTGGTTAAGTAAAAACCATCGTTTGGCAGGGTATCGTATATCGGGGTAGTTTTAACATGTAATGGAATACATTTTTCAGCCTTGGGTTTCACCCCCAACCAAGTCCAAAACCCACCCAAATGAGCCCCAAAACAAGTATAAAGCCAGTCTGAACGGCCTGATAGCTGTAAAAGAAGATAACATAATGCCTGTAAATAACTCATTAAACCAGCAAATAAATATGAAAATCGTCAAATATGAGTCTGGAAAAATAAACTTAGTATACTGTACTCCAAAATGACAATGTTCACCCCACCTGTGGCTAAAACACATTAATATAAGTCTAATAACTGTTTATAAGTCAACCTAAGTCTAAAATATCACCAGCATTGGTAAAAAAAAATCAAAACCCATTGGTAAACCAGGGTTTGGCCACTGTTAGCCTGGGTATGGTGGTATTCCTACCCCCCATCGTTAAGCTGGGGTATCATATATCCCCACAGTACGCGAGTTCCGAGTACGCGATCCCCCTTGTACGTGAGGACCTATTTTTTTTTTTTTTTTAGTGTATTTTTTTTATTAGCACACGAATTGAACTCTTTGTAAGTGAGACAGGGAGCGAAAAGTGGCCCAAATCTGAGGTTACCCAGTGTATGCGACATTGCCCCCCCAAGAAACGATAACAGGTAAAGGTCTGCCTATCTATCTATCTATTGCCGGACGCCATAATCCCGTAAGGGGTGGCCGTTTGACTTTGAGTTATTGGTTTTAAAGAGGGGGGCACTAACCCTCCACCAATCCACTTGTTGACACGTAGGAAGCACGTATGGGTTGGTTATATGGTTACCACTCAGCGTTGTAAATGGTTTCTTGGCTTACAGGAAACCATTTGACTTGTCACTTAATGTAAAGCCACCTGTAAAGGAAAGAAGAGCAATAAGAAGTGGCAGGAAAGATGGGAGATATAGGAAGAGAGGAGGGCAGGCACAGAAAAAGAATGATAAAGGCTAAGGAAGAAGTAGGCTGCACTACATCAAGTGAGTGGATGATGGTTGCCACCACCTACCACCAATGATTTACCTAGTAAAGCCATAATCTTGTAGGTTTACTTTATCTTAGGTAATATATCTTAGATAGTTTCCCTGTATAGTACTATACTTAGGTCTGAAAGGCATCTCAAGGGTTGCCCATGAAAGGGGGTGCCGCCCATATGTAATTTTTCCCGTAAGTTTATGTATTCACAGTATGCGAATTCCTAGTACACGACGTCCTCTGCCACCCACATAGGTGCGTACTAGGGGGATGTACTGTGTATACTGTATATACAGTATACTGTATATATATATATATGTATATAGTGTCGCATCTAGGGGTATCATATATCGGGGTATACCAATATATATATATATATATATATATATATATATATATGTATATGTATACTATATACACAAATAAAGATTCTGGCGGTTCATCATGGGGGAGTAGCTGTATATGAAAATTAAGATAGAGGCTTGGGCAGTTTGACTGGATAATTCAGTCTACTTCTTCACGAATCAAAAGAAGAAATATTTTTGTATTGCAGTGTTGGTATGCTGTGCTTGAATTTTTATAGTGATGACCTCCTATAACTAATGCATTTCATTCCCACCTGACTTCTCAGATGCTTATTCTCAGTTCTGTTTACAGCTGTGTAAAAGATAATCTTCCTCTGTTACATGAATTTCACTATCCTAAAGCACTACACTTTTCACACAGGAAGCATGAAACTTGCCCATCCCCAGTATCAAGGGAGGTAACATTTCCTTGAACTTCATTTGCTCTTAATCTCTGGAATTGAGCTAGGTACAGCTCCACTCCCAGCACAGTACAAACTATGTCACTGTACAGTACTGAAGGGAATAAATGCATTTTACTTTAGTGCCCTAAGGAACACAACTGATATCACTTATTCAGTCTGTCCTCTCACCATTTTACAGATTGGGAGGACTGCCCCTGGCATACGATAGTCCCAAACTTGTGTCAGTGCATGGCTGGCTCTTCCACACCAACCCATTTAACCATCTTTTAGTCTCCGCACGGTTCTACGTGTTCGCACCAGAAGTGGGCAGTGTTGTGCAGGGTGAGAGCAACAAGCTTTGTTTTGGTGATAGTATGATTAATTTGGTTACACCTGGAGTGCATAGCCATAGGAGACCTCCAAAATAGGGTGCTTTCAGAGCTTTTTCATGCTGTAGAGAGCTGTGCCTCTTAGCAATTATTATGGTTAATAATTGTGTACCATAGACTCTCCATTTATATGGCTAATGTGGGGGTTAAAAACTGTTATGTAAACAGAAGCACAAAAATCATACCATAAACACAATTGTTGCTCCGGTATGTAGGGGGGATGTTGTCCCAGGATTTTCCCCAAATGTCTGTTTACCTTCACCAGACTCATTCATAAAGACACACTGATCATCATTAGGCTTCAGATATACTGCATGAACAAGAATATAATGGTAATAAGTTGTCAAAAAGTGTAAATTTAATTGACAGTTGATTTGGGAGGGGGTCATCAGAGGCCAAGAAGCAAGGGGACTGGGCAATGCCTTTAACCCCCCCTTGAACCTTCAACCCCCCCCCCCTCCTCCCGATGCAGTAGATATGTATTGGTGATGGTTTTCAATGTGGATCAGCAATTTTTCAATGTGAATGTGATTAGAGGTTTATTTTGCTGTGTAAATTGTGTATCATGCATTTTGTGGGGGTATAAATAGTGACTACTATATGAAGTTAAGAGACACACTACTGTCATACATCAGTGGAGCAACGGATGTGCTCTTTACCCTGTAAACTAATATGCACTTCAGTTGAAGACATGGCGCTGGCAGTGACATACCTCAGTAGAGATAGTTTAAAACTGAATTGTTTGTACTTATTATTTTTTTTTCTGTGCATGTTACAGTTACCATAGGTATTGACCTAGGAATGTGCATACTGTACCTACCTTTCAGCATGTCCTATCCCATCTTATACCCATATGACTGGTCTTTGAGTGGAAAAGTTACAAGAGGATGGAAAAAAGGCTGAATATGAAAGGGAAGTGGAGGAGCAATTGGGTAAATATGGATTGGAGCATATGGGGGACGTGGAATATGTGTGCAAGATGTTCACAGAAGAAATCTGTGCAGCATGTGAGGTGGTGTGTGGGGTGAAGAAAAGATGAAAGGGGATTCAGGGAACAGCATGGTGGACTGAAGAGGTGAGACAAGCTGTGACACAAAAGAAGAAAGCATATAGTGAGTGTATGAGAAACGGGCGTGGAAGACGTGGAGAGACGGAAAAGAGAGTTATATGTGGAGAGGAAGGTAGAGATGAGAAGATTAGTAAGAGAGAGTAATAAGAGAGTGGAAGAGGAATTTGGAAGGAATTTGAGTGTAAAATACAGGGAGTGTAAGCAAATGGTCTGGAAAGAGGTAAAGAGAATTAGACAGGGTGGCAGCGGAGTTAGTCAGGGAGTGAAAGATAAAAATGGTAGATTACTAGTGGAGAAGGGAGAAAAAGTGAGCAGATGGAGAGAACACTTGAAGGAATTGTTGAACATAGAGAATGAAAGTAATGCAAGTATAAGTGGCTGGGGAATGGCTGGGAGAAGGAGGGATGTGAGAAGAGAGGAAGAAATCAGTAGAATGGAAGTTGTGGAAGCAATGAAGATAGTTAAAATAGGGAAAGCCCCTGGAATTGATGGAGTGTGTGGTGAAATGCTGAAGCATGGGGGAGAGAGAGTAGTAGAATGGATGTAGAAGATGTGCAGACTGGCCTGGGAGGAAGGTAGAGTCCTGGAGGATTAGAAGTCAGGTGTAATTATTCCCTTGTACAAAGGGAAAGGGGAAAAATAAGTTTATGGTGATCATAGGGGTATTTGTCTTCTTAGTGTAATAGGAAAAGTATACGATAGGATACTTACTGACGAGTTAGGAAAATAACAGAGGAATTAGTTGGAGAAGAACAGGGTGGTTTTAGGAAGGGAAGAGGTTGTGTAGATCAGATATTCGTTCTTAGATCTTTAGTGGAAAAGGAAAGAAGTTGTATGCAGCCTTCATGGATTTGGAGAAAGCATATAACAGGGTGGATAGACATGGATTGTGGAAAGTATTAAGAATATATTGAGTAAATGGGAAGTTGTTGAATGCTGTGAAGAGTATGTACAAGGGTGCTAAGGCTGCAGTGCACGTGGATAGTGAACTGAGTGAATCTTTTTACTTGAAGGTTGAATTGAAGCAGGGATGTGTCATGTCTCCATGGTTGTGTTCTGTCTGCACATGGATTGGGTTATAAAAGAGTTACAAGGTAAGGTAGTGGGTGTTGGAGCAGCCCTGGTGAGAGAGGGCAGTGTTTGGAAACTCGGTGTACTGTTGTTTGCAGATAATACTGTGTTGTTAAGTGAAGACGAAGGGGAGCTGCAAGGCTTGGTGGATGAGTTTGGGAGTGTGTGTAAGAAACGGAATCTAACATAGGGTTAAGCTGTGCAGAACCTATGGCGACAGTTACTCATTCATTCATTCATTCATTGCCAGACGCCGTGTATCCCACACGGGGTGGCCAAGGGCTTCGAGTTAATTGTTTTACAGGGAGGGGCACTAATCCTCCACCAACCCCACTTGACACGTAGGGATGCCAACAGCATCTGGTGTTCCCAGGCGGTCACCCATCCAAATACTAACCAGACCGACTGTTACTCTGAATAAAAATATACTGAACAGTGCTATGTCCCGTACGTTGTTCCTGTATTTTTTTTGCCAATTTGCTATACAAATGTGTTTTAATAATTCAAGCACTGAGACTTTTCTTCACTTTGTCCTTGACCCTTTCATTCTATTAACTTTTCTACCAACTAAGATCTTCCCAGGTGATATTTTAGCTTAGGTAGGATATTACTGTATATGGAAGCTCAAAGTGATAACCTACAATTCACTTTTGTTTTCATATTATGTATGGACTTTTATGGTGTATATTTGACTGTTTGACACTGAACTACAGTATTTTATTCTTGATGAGTATTTGTGGAAGAATAACTTATGTGGGGCCTCGTAATTGTAATAGTAACCATGGTTACGAATACAATATGAGAGGAATCGATTACAATTGCAATTACTTTGAAAATATGTCTAAGTAATCGATTACGATTACATGAAAGTCTGTAATCGATTAAGAATATATGGAGTGGAGGGGAAATTGTTGAGTGCTGTGAAGAGTATGTACGAGGGAGCTAGGGCTACGGTGCGAGTGGATGGTGAGCTGAGTGAGTTCTTTGATCTCAATGTGGGACTGAAACAGGGGTGTGTGATGTCTCCATGGCTGTTATATATATATATGGATGGGGTTGTAAAGGAGGTGCAAGGTAGGGCAGTGGATGTGGGGGTGGCCCTAATGAATAAGGGTGAGATTTGGAAGCTTCCAGTGTTGCTGTTTGCTGATGATACAGTATTGTTGAGTGAAGATGAATGGGAGTTGCAAGGTTTGGTGAATGAATTTGGGACAGTGTGTAGGAGGAGGAATCTGAAAGTTAAAGTTATGGTGTTTGAGAGGAATGAAGTCACAGAGTGTGCAGTGAGGTTGGATGGTGAGGATATGGAGATTGTGAGTGCATTCAAGTACTTGGGTAGTGTGATGAGTAAGGATGGAACTTTGGGGGATGAAGTACGTGAAAGGGTACAGCAGGGAAGAAAGGTTGTTGGTACACTGAAAGCAGTGATGAGAAACAGGGAGGTGAGTATGGAAGTTAAGAAGTCACTGCATGATAGTATTGTGATCCCTACCCTGACGTATGGAAGCGAGGCGTGGACCTTGCAAGAGGGGAACAAGTCAAGAGTGAGAGCAGTGGAAATGAGTTACTTGAGAGGAGCATGTGGAGTGACGTGGAGGGACAGGTTGACAAATGAAGAAGTGAAGGAACGTTGTGGGGTAGACGTGGATGTGGTTGAAAAGATTAGGAGAAATACACTGAGGTGGTTTGGACATGTGGAGAGAATGGAGAATGAAAGACTGACTAAGAGGGTGTATGTAGGTGAGGTGGAGGGAGGGAGAGGGAGGGGTAGACCGAGGATGAGGTGGAGGGATGGAGTTGAGAGGTATATGAGGGAGGGGGGGGTGAGTTGGGGGGAGGGTAGTCAAATGGTGGGTGACAGAGTGACTTGGAGGCGTTTTGTCTGCGGCCACCCTTTGTGGGATTAGGGCGTCGGGCTATAGATAGATAGAATAGATAGACTGTAATCGATTACAATCAATTATGATTACAGATTACGATTACCCCATGTCTGGTTGGAGAGACAGAAGTCAAGCATGAGAGCAGTGGAAATGTGTCAAGAGGAGCATGTGGAGTCACATGGAGAGACAGATTGACAAATGACGATGTGAAGGAGCGTTGTGGTGTGGATGTTGATGTGATAGGAAGCATTAGGAAAAACACATTGATGTGGTTTGGCCATGTGGAGAGGATGGAGAATGAGAGACTGATGAGGAGAGTGTATGTGAGTCAGGTGGAGGGGGTGGGAAGGGAGGGGAAGGCCAAGGATGAGGTGGAGGGATGGAGTGGAGAGGTATATGAGTGAGAGGGGTGTGTGAGCTGGGAACAGGGCAGTGTTATGGCATTGGACAGGGCGACATGCAGACGATTTCTTTGTGGCCACCCTGCATGGGGTTAAGGCGTCTGGAAATAGATAGTTGGGTAAAATCATGTCTCCTCTTTTCAATCTCTCCTGTAGTGTTGGTAGACTCAATTTTTCTAGTCTTTCTTTGTAGCATAGATCCATTAAGCATAGTACCCATCTTGGAATGGTCCTTTGTACTTTTTCAGTCTTATCTACTGTATGTGTTTTTAGATATGAATATTCCAGACTACTGATGCATACTCCAGGGTTGGTCTGATGAATGATGTTATTATCTTTCTCAGCATGTCGTCATTTATGTATGTGAATGCTGTTCACACATTAGCAAGCACTGTATACATGTTCCGTACCTACTCACTGATGTGGTCAGCCGGAGATAGTTTGTTATTGATAATCACTCATAGGTCCTTCTCTTTCTATGATATGTGAAGGGTTGAACTTCCTAACTTATAACCCCAGCCTGGTCTTTTTTGACTGTTACCAAACTTAATTACATGCCACTTCTCGACATTGAATTCCATTTGCCATTTATTGCTCTATTTACGAAGTTTATTTAATTCATCCTGTAGCTGTCTGCTGCAAGAGTCTATGTTGATAATTCTCCTTTGCATTTTTGTGTTATCAGCAAACATTTTTAGATAGCTTTCATTTCCAGTGTTACTGTCACATATATACACTAAATACATAGTTGGTGCCAGCAATGAGCCCTGTGGAACCCCGCTAGTGACTTCCCTCCATGGTGCGTAATTATCCCTTAGTACTGTTCTCATTTCCCGTTTTCTGAGAAAATCTTACATCCAACAGTACAGGTTGCCTTGGATTCCTCCTTGATAGTACAGTTTCCATAAAAGTCTTTGGTGCGGTACTCTGTCAAATGCTTTCTTGAAATCTAAATACCCGGTAGATACTGTCTACCCATCCTTCTCTTTTTCTGTAATGTTTCTGCAACTCTGTCATAGTAGCTGAATAGATTAGTCATCATCATTCATTCATTGCCAGACGCCATGTATCCCAGACGGGGTGGCCAGGGGCTTAGAGTTAATTGTTTTACAGGGAGGGGCACTAATTCTCCACCAACCCCACTTGACACGTAGTAATACATGATTTTCCCTTTCTAAAACTGAACTTTCTTTCTGTTATCATATTATGTTCTAGATGGTTTACACAAACGTTTCTTATCAGCTTTTCTAATATCTTACATCACTGGTCAGTGATACTAATCGGTAGTTGAGTGGATTCTGTCTGTTCCCTTTCTTGAAAAGGGGAGCAGTGGTTGCTTTCTTCCAAATATCAGGTAGTTTTCCATGACCTAAGGATTCATTGAATATTAAATACAGTATATTGGTTTACTTAACCCCTAAACTGCGGGCTTGTTTTGCTTTGGTTTGCGGCTCCCACGGGCATGTTCGTGCTCCGACAGACTCTCTAAAAATATTTGCCAAAAATCAGTTATTAGTTCTAGAGTATTAAAATTACATATGCATATGGCACATACTTTCAACTTTCTCCTGGAATGTTTGTTGAGCCTTCGTCGAGTTCCGTAGGACTTGTGGAGACCTCTGAAGTTGGGTAACGAAGTCTCCACTTTACACTTCCCGACAACCCGTAATATGATTACCACAGCCTGATATTATCACTAGAAACACTATTCTATGATTCACAAATAGTTTGGAATCCATACTCAAAAAAAAAAAAAATGTGAAAGCGATGAAAATTACGAGGGCGTATGACCTTCCCACTTGCGATCGTTCGCTGCTGGTGTTCTGTCATTTATTACTCATAAAACCCCTCACACTTTATATTTCTATTACTATATAACACTTATATATATCTACAGTCTTTATCCATAAGTTTCCTTCAGTAATAGTAGTTTATTGTCACTGTAGGCATTCAATTTCTCTTTCAGTAAAATACGTAGCATTCACTTTCTCGTCCTGTATACTAGCGTTGAGAGTGAATGTCACTTTCACCTTCACTTTCATAACTCATAGTATTCATACATGCTAGAGTAAAACTTTCACTTTCATTACTCCTAGTATATATACTCGTATTCTTATAATACTGCTCATTTACATTTCTATTTACATTCTCTATTTTATTTACATTATTTACATTTCTGTTTTATTTACACTGTGTTAGGTACTAGGTCACTTGCAGTAACTTATAAAACTATTTTCCACTGTTCACTTATATTTACATTCATTGCTTTCACTTGCTGTTTACACATTATTTACATTTCCACTTGCACTGTTTTACTCACCAGAAAGATCGTAGTCACTCTTTATCATTTGTCAGCCCTTTACCTCTTTCCACACTAGGTTTAGTAGGGGGTAGAGGTCACAGGGCCCTTTGCATGGGGCTAAAAAGCAGCAGAATTTGACTGGCGCGAATCTGACGTACTTTCACCTTGAAAGACGACAGTAAACTGATACTGGTGGCCTGCGCCTGCCTAGGGGGAGTGCAATACAGGTAAGCCCTTAATTCACGCAAACTTTTTTCACGCGATTTCGGTTATCCACTAATTTTTCGTACAATGATTAAAATAAAATTATATTATTCAAATAAATAATTTTAATATACAAGAGAAATAAATAAAATATAAAAATGCCTACCTGCTGCCCGTGTGCATACATATATGTATGTATGTGTGTGTGTGTGTGTGTGTGTGTGTGGGGGGGGGAGGTCGGTCTACCACGCACCACACAGTCAGTTTGAATCCGACGGTCGAACCATGCGTGACTCGCGAATCGTTATTTGTGGCTTATTTTTCTGCCTTCCAGTGATTGCTTGCCTTGTCTGCCAACATGGGGCCTAAGCATAGTGCTAGTGATGCATGTGGTAACACACCAAAACGGACTAGTAAAGTGATGTTGCTGACAGAGAAAGTTAAAGTGTTGGACAAACTTAAGGGAGGAATGTCGGCGACAATTCTCCGTCAGGACAATTCCCCGTCATTTATTTACATACCAGTTTATTTAGCAAGTACAGTACACTAGTTTTTTACTTATATGAGTTATAAAATCCCCCTGAAAATTAGTTATTAAAGTATTAATTAATCAATAATAAGTATATTTATAGAATGACAGGAAATCATCCATGTTTTGATGGTGAATTGACTTCGTGGTGAATTGTCTTGGAACCGTGTGTTTGGGGTGAGTCAACTGTTCTTACAATAAAGAAGGCAGAACGTAGCATACAGGAGGCAGTGAGGGCTAGTGCACCAGACTGTGCTGAAGTGTCTCCACCTACGTCTGTGAACTGGCTTGGAACCGTGTGTTTGGGGTGAATGAGTCAACTGTTTGGACAATAAAGAAGGCAGAATGTAGCATATTGGAGGCAGTGAGGGCTTTTGCACCAGACTGCTGAAGTGTCTCCACCTACGCCTGTGCTTGTCAGGTTTCAGCGTTAAATTTCTTACATTTTTGTTGTTTTTCATTCTTTATGCTAGTTTATAAGGTGTATATAGTGCATAAACAGTATTATTCAGATGTAATATACTTAGTAGACATGCGTAATTATGTGCACACAAGGGCAGAACATATACGCGAATTTACCACATACGCAAAGGGTCTGGGAACGTAACCCTCGCGTGAATTAAGGGCTTACCTGTACTGTTAACGTCAGCCTTGTGACAGCTGTTAATATATAGCTATGAAATGATTGGCAGGAAATCTAGACAATTCATAATAAATTTAGGTAGTTCCAGCTGAATGTAAATATCACTTAGGCTTCTCCCTTCCCTCCTTATATATATTTTTATTACGAAAATAGATTATACAGCATATTTCAAGGGGAAATAAACAGCGAAAATTAGCGAACGAGTGCATGTGAGGTGTTGTCAGGTGATAATTAGCCAATTCCAGGTGTATGGCACTATCACTTACCTTATTTCTTTTTGTATATATAATATTTGGTATAAGAATAGGGCATAGGGCTTATTTCAATGGATAAAATCAGTGGAAAATTCCAGGGAAGATTTACTTAGCGTAGAATACAGTGGGGTGGCCTGCAATAATTAGGTAGTTCCAGGTGAATGTAAATATCACGTAGGCTTCTCCCTTCCTTTCTTATTTATATTTTTATTACAAGAATAGATTATACGGCATATTTCAAGGGAAATAAACAGCAAAAATTAGCGAACGAGTGCACGTGAGGTGTTGTCAGGTGATATTTAGCCAATTCCAGGTGTATGGCACTATCACTTACCTTATTTCTTTTTTGTATACAGTAAAACCTCAATATAACGAACTTAAATAGACCGGAATTCATTTTTATCGGACTTGAGGAGCTACTGGACTAAATTCCTATATATTGGAAAAAATCTGATAAAGCCAGAAGCAGTCCGGACTGCCTTACCACTTCAGGTATGTTCACCACAATAAGGTAAATAAAAGACATATTTATCACTGTACAGTACAGTATTATTATATATACTATACAGGTAACTCGCACGGAACACGAGGGTTTCGTTCCTACCGTGCCGTGTTAGGTGCGAAATCGCGTATATTTAAACTACTCCGTATTTTGCTCCCTAGACCCCCCAAATGTGTTGTTTTGCTGTTATCTGTCACTAGAAAGCACTTTAAGTGGTTAGAAGGTTTATTTAATGTTATAACTCACAAATACAGTACTCCTAGCAAAACTTCCACACACAAATACTGTACGTAAACACAAGGAAACATTCCGACGCCGATCATAGGTAATAAATTAGGTTAACTGGTACCAGTGCTTTAACTTACAAGTACATACCAGAACAGTACATATTTAACTTAGAAATGCAGTACTGTGATATCGAATGATTTCAGTACATAATCTGTTAGGAATGGCTGGAAAAAAAAAAAAATGTTATGAATACATTTTCACCTTTTTGATATATGTTTATGGTAGTTTCGAGTTATTTTTTACGTTATCGTTGTGCCCATGCTTGGAAAAGGGAGCGAAAGAGTTGAATTTTCAGTCCTAAATGAGAAAACTGCACGTCCTCCAAGGCTAGACTCTGCCACGGGAGAATAAAGTGGAGGGTCAGTCCGATTAGCAATAAGGAAGTTGTGTCACAACTTCCAGCTCCCACACCACGAGAATGGCTAAAAATAGAATCGTAATGCAGTTTCAGAACGAACAATAAGTCTAATTATTACGAATACAGATGCAAAGCAGAAATAAATACGTTTACAGACAAGGAAAACGTATTTTTTCCGTCATAACATGTTCATCTTTCTCAATCATTTTACGTTCATCTTTATCATTTTACCTTGTTATTTTCGCAATATATATTGTTGCCTCGTAAACAGGGTGGTTGTTTGTGTTTTGCAAGGGAGGAAAAAGGTTGTATTTTCTGTCTGGGTCGAGATAATGGGTGTAACTATGTGTGGTTAGGCATGGCCACGAGCGAAAAAATCGTACATCCACTCATCACGATAGCCGGTGGTGAACTGACAGTCTAATGACAGATGATACTTGAGACGGTGAAGTCAAGGTCATGTCCCAGATTTTCGTTCACTTCCCGAAAGTTTTCACAGTTTTCTACAAGTTGCAAACCATTACAGCAAACCTGAGCAAATAGGTAAAGATACCAAGACAAAAATGTATTTTTCTCTTATTATAAGTCTTTAACGAACAAACAAAAAAAAGGCAATATTCCGACGCCGATCATGGGTAATCATATAAATCAGGTTAACTCCTTTATTTAATGCTTTAATTGCTTACAAGTACATACCAGAACAGTAAATATTTAACTTACAAATACAGTACTGTAGAAAAGCAGTACAGTAAGAGTTTAACGAACAAACAAAAACGGCAATATTCCGACGCCGATCATGAGTAATCATATAATTCGGGTTATCTGGTTACAAGGCTTTATTTAATGATTTAACTTTATTTAAAAGTGCTTACAAGTACAGTACATACGAGAACAGTAAATATTTAACTTACAAATACTGAACAGCACTGTGGAAAAAACGAACAAATAAAAAAGGCAATATTCTGACGCCTATCAGGTAAACTGGTTATAAGACTTTATTTCTTGCTTTAACGTTATTTAATAGTACTTTAAGTTGCACATAAACTTACCAGAACAGTACGGTACTGTAAATATTTAACTTACAAATACTGTGCTACTGTACTCGAGAATGTCTCACTCACTGAATAATTTCCTGCCTAGATCGTCACGTAATCAAAACAAACCGCGCGCTGCGGTGACGTTCGAGGATTTGATCTTTCAAAGGCTTCTCCTGCGTTAATTTGTAGTTTTCATAATGGTTTTTAAATCTTACGTTGTCTTATATGTATCCCAGCCCTTACCGTGTATAATTGCGAGCGCGTTCCGTGAGATCGTGTTCCGTGCGAGTTACCTGTACTATTTGATTAATTCGCTTTTATCGGACTTGAAGAGCTACTGGACTAAATTCCTATACAGGTATATCGGAAAAAGTCCGATAAAGCCAGAAGCAGTCTGGACCGCCTGACTACTTCAGGTATGTTCACCACAATAAGGTAAATAAAAGACATGTTTATCACTGTACAGTACAGTATTATTATATACACAATACCATTTGATTAATGTAGTGAAGTTATAACACAGTACAGTACAGAAGTGGTAGTCAGAACAGTTCAAAAACTGTTCATGAGATCCGGACTGATGTCTGATATATCGGAAAAAGTCCAGGTTAGTAGGGGGAAGTCCGGATGTCGCTTTTATTGGAAGTTCGCGTTTTTCGGAATGGCTTGTGCCCCAATTAGTCCGTAATAGTGAGGTCTTACTGTATATTATTTGGTATGAGAATAGGGCATAGGGCTTATTTCAATGGATGAAATCAGTGGAAAATTCCAGGGATGATTTACTTAGCGTAGCGTGGCTGGGCAGGCAAGAGGAGAGGGTAATGGAGGGGAGGTAGGGAGGGGAGTCAAGAACGGGGAGAAATGGCTAAATTGTCAACAATGGATGGGAGTACAGATGAGATTAGGAGTGCTGACTAGTGTTGGACATTGGCAGTACTGATAGATGATACAAGCCACCACTTGAAAGCCCAGGCGAATTCAAAATAACACAGAATCACAAAAGTGACGCCCCGCAGTATGATCCATTGCTCCCAAGCGTCACGAAAGTGACGCCCCGCGGTTAAAGGGTTAACTCTTCTGCGCATTCATGTAGCACCCAACATGAAATTTTGGCAGGACCATTTGCTTTTCCTTTGTCTAATTTACTTAATTCTTCCTGTACTTCTTTTTTTGATACATATATATCTAGTAGTATGTGTGGGCTTGTGTGTTCCATATCATTTCTCAAAATTATTTTCTTCTGTAAAAACTGATTTGAAGTTTATATTTAGTGCTTTATAAATATTTTTCTCTTGTGTACAGATGATCCCCTCATCAGTAATGGTCTGTATTTTATTCTTTACTTTGGTCGTGCTTCGGATGTAGCTGTAAAATAGCTTTGGTTTATCACTACTTTTATTTATAATGTCTTCCTCAAACTGTCTTTGGGCCTCCCTCCTTATCCTGTGTGTGTGTGTGTGTATTTACTTTGTTGTGATATACAGGAAATGAGCTATGCTCGTGGGGTCCCACCTCTGTTTCTCATTAAGTCAAATTTTGCTTTGAACTAGTTTAATTTTTTAGAGTGGACAATCTCTTTGTCCAGACTACTCCACAGGTCAATCCATTTATATGGAAAACTTTATTTCTTGATATCCCTCAAGCAACTTGACTTTTTCAGCTTCATTCCATTTCCTCTTGTTACTCTCCCATCCCATACAAACAGATCTTTTCTGTCAATTTTGTCCACTCCCATCATGGCCCTGAACACTGCAATCATGTCGCCCCTCTCCCTCCTTTCTTCTAAGGAAGGCAGATCAAGCCTATCCAGCCTCTTTCTGTATGACAGATTTGCCAGGTTAGGACCCATCTTGGTTGCTGTTCTTTGTATTCTCTCGATCTTGTTTATATTCTTCTTTTTATGTGGGGACCACACTATTGCCACGTATTTCAACCTGGGATGGATCATGGCCACTGTCAATTTTTTTATCATCTCCTCATCCATGTAATGAAATGCAACTCTTATGGTAGTAGAGATTATATGTCTCTCTAACTATCTTGTTAATGTGTTTTTCAGGTGACAAACTATCCTGGACCAGCATTCCCAAATCTTTCACTTCTCTCGCTTTTATGATTGGTTCATTGCTCATCAAGTAGTTCAGGGATGGCCTCTTGGTACCTTTACCCATTTCCAATAGTTTTTTTATTTTTATTTTATTTTATTTTTTTGCATTGAACTTCATTTCCCACATCCGGCTTCAGTCATGAATCTTATCCAGTTCCTTCTGCAGCATTTTACAGTCTTCCACAACTTCTACTCTCCTCAAGATCTTTGCATCATCAGCAAACAGACTTGCAGAACTTCATTCCATCTACCATATCGTTTACCTGACTTAGGAACATTACTGGCGCTAACACCGAGCCCTGTGGGACTCCTCTTGTTACCTTCCTCCATCCAGATATCCTGTCCTCATTTGTCTGTCTCTCAAGAAGTCTGACATCCACTCCAGGAGGTTTTCCTTCAGTCCTCCTATGTGCTCCAATTTCCATGTTATTCGCTTGTAGGGTACCTTGTCAAAGACTTTCTCCTAATCTAAATGCACACACACCCAAATTTCTCTCTCCTGTAGCATGTCAATCGCTCCTGAGTAAAAGCTCAACAAGTTGGCAACACATGACCTTCCACTTCTGAATCCAAACTGACTCGCAGCTAAAATGTTCATGTGTGTGTGTGTGTGTGTGTGTGTGTGTGTGTGCGTGCGTGCATGCATTCATGTGTAAATAAAGGAGATGGGTCACAGACCCTGTCCACCTGCACAGTCCCAAGTCCAGGCATGGGATCAGGGACGCATAGCACACTAGCTGTGGTCCATGATTGTGGAAGTGGCAATGGGGCACCCTTCCAAGACGGCTACAGGGACACCCATCAAGTGTGCCGTGGCACTGTAACTGCCTCACCATTATACACCCATTGATAAGGCAGCTGCCTGTGGTGCTGCAACCAGGTTTAGGTCCCTTTGTATTTGGCAGAAGCAGTAACCTGGGAACTGCATTGCCCTGGCACTGATCTGAGCCCCATCCCATCCTAATCCCAAAACTGTACCTCCCCTCAGGTCTGCCACTAGGTAGCAGGGCAAAGTTTTCTGGCTGCATGTCCTTGCTGGTGTCAACCTCTGTGATGTAGTGGGGGAAGCTCTGTGGTATGTAAATTGCTTGTGGAGTAGTGCATAAAATAGAGAAGTGTTTTGGAGAGTATGCTGGCCTGTGCTTCATGGTAGTGTCACATTGAAAACAGCAAAGAGGAATGATTAGGATATCCTGAAGGCTAGTGAAACAGGAGCTTGAGCTCTTTATATCACCATTATTTCCATGCTCCTTGTGAGCACCGCCATGGGGATAGATAAATTCACAGAACATTTAATTCACTTGATTCCCCAGTTTTGCTAGAAGATAAAATGCTGAGGTAGATGTCATTCATAGAGCATGGGCACAACCATCTTGCAGTGATATCTGGCGTTGCAAGTTAAGCGCAGGGATGACAACTTGGAAGCATTGTGTTTACTGTTAAGTGTCCCCTTTGTCCGTCGATAGTCTTTAGCCCACGTGCACTCTAAGCAGTGTTATTAAAGTGTTAGAGGAATTGCTACAATGATGAAAGAAGCTCCATAATCATTTTTTCTGCAGTAAGAAGTTGGAAGAATACTCAGTTATTGGTAAAATAACAGGAATGTGTTGTATATGAAGGTTGCAGTGGGAAAGCCATGTTTGAGTTGCTCATACAATTTTTCTTTCTTTTTTAATCAATCCAGCTAACTGACACTGAAATTACATGGCTATCACTTGCTTTTAGCAGCTCTGAGCAATTTCTTTTCTATAAACTTCTGTTGCAAATTCATTTTGATAAACATAGTAAATAAAGAGGGAAAGAGGAACTTTTCTAGTTATATTCTTCCTCTGTTATAGGATCAGTGTAGGTTAGGTTTGGTTATCTTGCTTTTATGGCATAAATGTTAAAATTTGGTTGTCATGTCTGGTTAGCTTGCTTTGTTATGTCATCTACGATAAAATTAGGTCAAGTATGGTTAGGTTAAGTTAGGATATGTTAGGTTATCTCCCCATCATGGCATCTGTGATAAAGTTAGGCTCGTGCACATCTGGTCAAGTTAGGAATTCTCCCTCTATTATGGCAGCTACATTAAATTAATGTTGTCAAGAGTCGTTAGGTTATCTCCCTTTGTTATGACATCTACTTTAATATGAGGTTAAGTCAGGTTTGATTAAGTTATCTCCCTCTGTTATGGCATCTAAGTGTATATAAGATTAAGTCAGGTCTAGTTAGGTTATCTCCCACTGTTGTGGCATCTACGTTAATATAAGGTTAAGTCGGGTTTCATTAAGTTATCTCTCTCTGTTGTTGCATCTATGCTTATATAAGGTTAAGTTTGGTCTGGTGAGCATATCTCCCACTGTTATGGCATCTACGTTAAAGTAAGGTTTGGTTAGGTAGTCTCCTGTTATGACATCTATGTTAAAATTAGGATAGCCTAGGTCTGGTTGTCTCCCTCTGTTATGGCATTTACATTTTAAAATCAAGTTAGGTCAGGCCTGGTTATTTCCTTCTGTTATGACATTTATACAGTAACGTTAGGTTAGGTCAGGTCTAGTTATCTCCCTCTTATGGCATTTACATCAAAATTAGGATAGTCCAGGTCTGTATTTTTAGCCATGCACTTATTTTGTTAGTGTCAGTCTCTCTTTTGGCAGAAATTTAATGATGATGTATTAAATTATTCTGCATCAGCCATCCTAGCTCAGAGACTGTCCCCATTCCAAGATTGTGTAACTTATTTGAAAGAGGTAGTAGTGTGTTTTCATAGGGGGATAAGTCATGGTCAAATCTTGGACTGGGGACTGTCTGAGCTCAGATGGCTGAATTAGAATTCACTCAACCCCCTGCTATGATGCATTCAGCTATCGCGGTTATTTGCTGTTGCGTACACATCGAATGCACAACCATACTTGCTATCACGCACCCTAAGACCTCTATCATGCATCAAGTTTGAGGTGTCCGAATGAGAACAAAAGGTATTAAAATATTGGAAGAGCTTTATGATAAAGCAGGCAATTGAGTTGGTGATTGAATGTTGGGATAACATTACCCCAACAGCCATAAATGCATGGCGCAACATCATGGAGGGTTTACCTGAGGACAGGCAGGTTAAGATACCAGGTAAGCCCCAGTCAGTGGAGGCTGCAGCTGAAGAGGCGAGAGGTATTGCTGGCCGTGGGTTTGAGGGCACAACTGGCTGTGAGATAAGAGAGTGTTATGACCAGCACCAGTTACTGCTGAAGATATTCTACTAGAGGATGCTGAGGATAGCCCTGGAGAAGAGGTGGATGCAGGAGAGAAAGTTAAGGAGGGGCTGAGTATGAAGGACAAGACTTTGAGTTGGATGGCCAGATACATCACATTCTAGAGCAAGATATTCGTACTACTATCAACAGCGAACAGCACACATCCTGCATTAATAAAGTCTTTGAAGGTTGTGAGGACAAGTACCATGCCGACATGAATGCCTTACACCAGCATCAAAGCACAGATTGTTTTCGTCAAGCACCCAGTCCCTGAACCTAACCCCACGCAGGCCCCTCAACCTCAGCCTACGCCTGGCCACGAACCACAGCCAGGCCCTTCCAACCATGAGGCAGACTGCGAAGGCTTTGACTATGATATTTTCTTGAACAACCTGGACTAGAGTAGAAAAAATATTTTGAGGAGAGAGAGTCAGGCCTGTGAGGACTCTGGCAGCAACTAAGCCACTCCCAAGCCTCAGAACCCTTCAAGTCACCCAAGCCTTCCTTAATCCTTATAAAAGTAAGTTTGATGGCCTTTTATATTGTTTATTTATTGATTATAATGTTATTATTAATATAATAGTGCTTTATTTCATGTTGGAGGAGAGACTAGCTGGAAATTGTATGCATAAAGTGGTTAAAAGTTAGAAAAATGGTCCACCAAAAAACCAATTACAAATTTTCCCATTGATTCTTCAGTTCAGCTATCGCAAATTCAGCTATCACGCACGTTTGCTGAAACCAGTTAGGTGCGATAGCAGGAGGTTGAGTCTAGTTTAGTACATCATCATTAAATTTCCGCCAGAAGAGAGACTGACACAAACAAGTGCTTGGCTAAAACTACAGTATATATCGATCTTCAGTAGGCAAGGATTAACTCAGCTTTGTAGCAGCTTCATTAACCCCTTAACCGCGGGGCATCACTTTCGTGACGCTTGGGAGCAAGGGATCATACCGCGGGGCGTCGCTTTTGTGATTCTGTGTTATTTTGAATTCACCCGGGCTTCCAAGTGGGGGCTTGTATCATCTATCAGTACTGCCAATGTCCAACACTAGTCAGCACTCCTAATCTCATCTATACTCCCATCCATTGTTGACAATTTAGCCATTTCTCCCCGTTCTTGACTCCCCTCCCTACCCCCCCTCCATTACCCTATCCACTCGCCTGCCCGGCCGTGCTACGCTAAGTAAATCTTCCCTGGAATTTTTCACTGATTTCATCCATTGAAATAAGCCCTATGTCCTATTCTTATACCAAATAATATATATAAGAAAGAAATAAGGTAAGTGAGAGTGCCATACACCTGGAATTGGCTAATTATCACCTGACAACACCTCACGTGCACTCGTTCGCTAATTTTCGCTGTTTTTTTCCCCTTGAAATATGCCGTATAATCTATTTTCGTAATAAATATACATGTAAGGAGGGAAGGGAGAAGCCTAAGTGATATTTACATTCACCTGGAACTACCTAATTTATAATGTATTGTCTAGATTTCCTGCCAATCATATCAGTGCTAGACAAAGCTGTTTCAAGATCTAACATTGGTAGCTCTGAATACATATCTCCTAAGTAGGCCTCTAATCTATTTTCGTAATAAATATACATGTAAGGAGGGAAGGGAGAAGCCTAAGTGATATTTACATTCACCTGGAACTACCAAATTTATAATGTATTGTCTAGATATCCTGCCAATCATATCAGTGCTAGACTTAGCTGTTTCAAGAACTAATATTGGTAACTCTGAATAACCCCTAAGCAGGCCTCCACGCTGGCCCTCCGTTATCAGTTTACTCTCATCTTCCGAAGCGAGGGTACGTATGTTTCTTCTTGCTGACTTCAAGGCCTTTTTTCACCCCCATGCAAATGGCCCTGTGACCTTTACCCCCTACTAAACCTCGTGTGGAAAGAGGTAAAGGGCTGACAATTGATAAAAGAGTGACTACGATCTTTCTATTGAGTAAAACAGTGCAAGTGGAATTGTAAATAATGTGTAAACAGCAAGTGAAAGTAATGAATGTAAATATACGTGAACAATGGAAAATAGTTTTATAAGTTATTTCAAGTGACAGTGCACAACACAGTGTAAATAAAATAGAAATGTAAATAACGTAAATAAAATAGAGAACGTAAATAGAAATGTAAATGAGTAGTATTATAAGAATACGAGTATATACCCTAGGAGTAATGAAAGTGAAAGTTTCACTCTAGCATGTCTGAATGCTATGAGTTATGAGAGTGAAGATGAAAGTGACATTCACTCTCAATGCCAGTATACAGGACGAGAAAGTGAATGCTACGTATTTTACTGAAAGAAATTGAATCCCTACAGTGACAATAAACTAATACTACTGAAGGAAACTTATGGATAAAGACTGTAGATATATATAAGTGTTATATAGTAATAGAAATATGAAGTGTGAGGGGTTTTATGAATAATAAATGACAGAGTACCAAGAGCAAACTAGTGCCAGTGCGACGATCAGACGTGCTCGTAATTTCCATTGCTTTCACAGGTATTGCTGGCCGTGGGTTTGAGGGCACAACTGGCTGTGAGATAAGAGAGTGTTATGACCAGCACCAGTTACTGCTGAAGATATTCTACTAGAGGATGCTGAGGATAGCCCAGGAGAAGAGGTGGATGCAGGAGAGAAAGTTAAGGAGGGGCTGAGTATGAAGGACAAGACTTTGAGTTGGATGGCCTGGATTTTGAAAACCTGGCACTTATATATTTATTTTCATCATATTTAACCCCTACACCGCGGGCTTGTTTACCAATGACTTGCGTGTGCCGCGGGGTTATTTGGGCTCCGACAGACTTTCAAAAAATTCAGTAGTATTAGTTTATTGTCACTGTAGGGATTCAATTTCTTTCAGTAAAATACGTAGCATTCACTTTCTCGTCCTGTATACTGGCATTGAGAGTGAATGTCACTTTCATCTTCACTCTCATAACTCATAGCATTCAGACATGCTAGAGTGAAACTTTCACTTTCATTACTCCTAGGGTATATACTCGTATTCTTATAATACTACTCATTTACATTTCTATTTACGTTCTCTATTTTATTTACGTTATTTACATTTCTATTTTATTTACACTGTGTTGTGCACTGTCACTTGAAATAACTTATAAAACTATTTTCCATTGTTCACGTATATTTACATTCATTACTTTCACTTGCTGTTTACACATTAGTATGGATCCCAAACTACTTGAAAATTGTAGAATAGTGTTTATAGTGTTTGTATCTGGCTGTGGTAATCATATTACGGTTGTCGGGAAGTGTAAAGTGGAGACTTCGTTACCCTACTTCAGAGGTCTCCACAAGTCCTACGGTAACCGACGAAGGCTCAACAATCATTCCAGGAGAAAGCTGAAGGTATGTGCCATAAGCATATGTAATTTTATTATTCTAGGACTAATAACTGATTTTTGGCAAATATTTTTTGAAAGTCTGTCGGAGCCCAAATAACCCCGCGGCACACGCAAGTCATTGGTAAACAAGCCCGCGGTGTAGGGGTTAAATATGATGAAAATAAATATATAAGTGCCAGGTTTTCAAAATCCGGGCTTCTTTTTCATTCATATAAAACAACAAGAACAATGTATTCTGTCTATCTATCTATCTATTGCCAGATGCCATAATCCCATAAGGGGTGGCCATTTGACTTTGAGTTGTTTTATAGGGAGGGACACTAACCCTTCACCAACCCACTTGTTGACACATAGGGAGCATGTATGGTTTGGTTATATGGTTACCACTCAGCATTTTAAATGGTTTCTTGGCCTACAGGAAACCATTTGGCTTGTCACTCAATGTAAAGGCACCTGTAAAGGAAAGAAAAGTAATAAAGTGACAATGTATTCTCCTCTGTTATAATTTTGTTATGGAGCTTTTTCAATACTTCAATATTGTATGATGATATTTTGTCACACAGGTTCTCACATCAACAAAGAAAAGTCACGGTAATTGAACACGTGCTCGGGACAGAGAACCTGTTAACACTGAGAGACATCTGGTGGCAGACAATCTCCAGAAGTCCCCCATTCTTGCACTCACTTCACTCACCTTTATTTTTGTACAGGGGTACAATCACTGCCTTTTTCCACTCTAATGGCACATTTTCACTCATCCATGCCTTCTTACATAACCCCAACAAGCACTTCATTTCATTTTCCCCACTACACTTATTCATTAATGCATACACTTCAGCCCTAGCTGCTGTCCCATTTTTCACCCACTTCACAGTGTTCTTCACCTCTGCGAGTGTCACGTTTCCTGGCACTGCATTCCTTCTCTGTCCACCCCCAAAACCAAACATGTTAACTGTCGCTTTGCACTCTCCATTCCCATTTAGGGAGTTTCAAAATATTCTTTCCATCTGGTCCTTACTTCATCCTCATGGGTTAGTAATCTACCACATACATCCTTCACAGTTTCACATTTCTTTCCACTGTCACTTCTACATTTTTGCACCGATTTCCAGAATAACATCCTATTTTCAGAGTAAATTGCATTCATTTTTCTTCCTTGATCTTCATTTACTTCCTCCTTTTCCCTCTTCACTAGTCTCATTACGTGCTTCTTGATCTCAGTATATTCATTTATTATTCCAACTGGACCCTTGTCCTGTATCCACTCTAGCCACCTCTTCCTCTTTTCCTCCACTGCTTTTTAACCTCTGCATCCCACCATGCAGTACCTTTCTTCTTGGCATTACTCTTTCCACACAACACACCACTTTAGCATTTCTAACTAAGCAATCCCTATATACATTCCATAAGCTGTCCAGATCCATTTCTTTCCTATTCACTAATTCTAACTCCTCTCCTACTTTGGCCCAGTATTCATCTGCCATTTCTTTGATCCTCAGCTTCTCGACTTTCAGTCTCACTCCCTGACAGCTCCTCTCTCTCTCTCTTGGTCCACCTCACTCCTCGCAGCTTGATCTTGCATACCACAATCATATGATCTGGCAAACCTCCACATCTTCCTCTCACTGCCTCCATATCAGCAACACTGCCCAGCAATCATTCAGGCTTCTTTCAACATGATCTCTATTCCCTCATATGTACAGTATATTTATGTGCATCTTTGTGTTTAAAATAAGAATTACAGATGCACAGCCCCCTTTCCTGACACATGTTTTTCAGTCGCTTCCTATTATCATTACCTCCTGGTACACCCATACTCCGTTATCCTGCACGTCAATAACTGGCGCTTTGCTGGACCGAACACTAGGAATAGGGGAACATTCCCACAATCCAAACATTTTGAATGTCCGTCACCTCGCTAGTCTGACACCCCGCCTCACTATTCTTACACCTTGCCTTTCCTTTGGTTTGAAACGAGGCTCTCCCAGTCCTCCCGTCCTCCCTCCATACCCTCTACTTTCCTCTCCCCCATCCTATCCCTCCTTCATCCCCCACCATGTTCAGCACTGCCAGGCATGTCTCCCTCCATCCCCCACCATGTTCAGCACTGCCAGGCATGTCTCCCTCCATTCCCCTGCCTTCCCCCACTCCTGCTGGTCTCCCTCTCCTTCCCCCCCACCCTCCCCCACTCTCCCCCACCCCTGCTTGTCTCCCATGTGTGTGTGTGTGTGTGTGTGTGTGTGTGTGTGTGTGTGTGTGTGTGGTGAGTGAGTGAGTGAGAGAGACTATGGGGGGAGGAGTAGCAGGGCTGTTTGGCTTTTGTGTCTCCTTCCCTGTGCCCCACCCTTCCCCACCCCCACTTGTCTCCCCCATCCCTGCTTGTCTCCCTTGCCATCTCCCAGCCCTCCCCCACCCCCGCTTGGTGTACTGCCAGTGGCCTGCCTGGCTGTTTAGTTGCCCTGAAGCAGTGTTGAACACTGCATGCCCCACCACACCACCCTCCTTCATGTGATGTTTGATGTGCCATTTTTTAGCAATAGTATTGTTTATGAGGATAATAACATTACCTATGGTGTTTCTGTGTCAGTCTCTATTGATTAACCCGAGATGTCCCGTCGATGTATGGATACGTTGCAACATTTTGCATTTGCCAGTCCCAATGACCTACTGGTACTTTCTGCAATTGCAAGGTTCATAATTTGCATAATTTTCAATTTTTGCGCGTGATTTTTCGTACATATACACGGGACACCTTCCTCTATTCCTCTACAAGATGCCAAGCAGGGACAATGCCTTACACCGCAATACCTCCCCCCCCCCCTGCATGCCATTGTCTCGGCAATTCACCTGTTACCAGTGACCTGGCTAATGAAGACATTCAGGGCCAGAGTGATTCCCCAATCGATGACAATGTGGAGGACCAAGTTTACATAGCATTAGAGGAAGAAACAGTCAAAAATGATGATCAGGTAATGTGGCAAAAAAAGGTCAGGTATGGTGATGAGTTAGTGAGTGAAACAGTGCTTATAATGCCTATATTACTGTTTGAAAACCAATATACTCTCGTACTACATATAAATTCGTACCAAGTAAATAAATAAATACCGTTTATGAGTGGTGTGAAATAGTTACCCTCCCATAGAACTCGTTTTCTTTGGTGCCAGCCTGTTAGAAAACCCAGTAAGGTAAGGAGGTACTGCTACCTGGATCAAGTATTTTAAACCTCAGGTGAGCGATTTCTCTATGAATTTTCGATGTTTCTCACCAAAAGCGGAGGTTTTAGCCAAAAAAAAAAAACTCAGGATTGGGGGGTGTTGGAGGTGCGAAATAGCTCGGGACGTGATGGGTTATGGTATATGAGAGTTTAGGTTTGGGTCTGGAATTCGTCTCTGGCATTTCTTCAGTATCTTATGGGGAAAATTGCTTCAATATCTGACATACTCGCTGACCGAACACTCCCACTGGTACAGAACACAACATTGCTGGATATCAGGGTATGGTTGTACTCCATTATATCATTCATAGGACCAGTGCCTACTCTTCCACTCACATCACCCATTACAATCATTTTTTAATTCCTGGGCATTTCTCTTACTACTTCAGCCAACTCATCCCAAAACCTGACTTTCTCTGTCTCACTCCTGTCATCACATGATGCATACGCTACAATCATTGACACTTTTACCTTCTCAGACTTGAACTTGACATACATCCATCTTCAGCTGACACATTTGTAATCCCTCATCCCACTCTGCCACACTTCTTTTATTAACAAAGCAACTCCTTTCTTGCATCTTCCTCACCCATTCATGCCCAGTCTTGCACACCTTACATCCTCCCACTCCTTCACTTCACACCCATTCATCTTAGTTTCACACAGTGCCATCATGGCATATCTTGCATTCTTGAACACATTCACCACCTCCACCCTCTTATGTTTCTCATTCTCACCTCTCACATTCCACATGGGCATGCAAATCTGCTCATTTGGTTGGGGTCCTTGGCAGGTATTGGGCCCTCCAAGGCTCCCCAATGTGTCTGCCATAATTTAGTGATTTTGGATAGAGATATCTGGGCGCATAACCTAGGCAGAAACACCGGTTATATGGTTACCACCCAGTGTCATAAATGGCTTCCTGGGTACAGGAAACTATTTGGCTTGTCAGTCAGTGTAGAGACCAAAGGCATAATCAGAGGGGTAAGGAAGTTCCATTCAGTCTCCTATACATTGTAGATGGTATGAGATGGCTTGCACCACAAGTGCTGGTGGTTGTGTTGCAACATTCTTATACCACTATAAATGAGGAGAGGTTTCCAGTCCCCACTCTTGGTCCATTTGTCCCCAGGAATATCAGTAGATGGTACTGTAACACAATTTATGGGTAACTTTCTTACTCCTGTCATTTTAGGAATTCGTAGTGTTCCATACTTAATTGTTTTTTCCTTCTATGTACTTCTTTGGTGTTGTACTGTACTCTGCTTTCATTTTGCTGTCATTTCAACACATGTTGTTAATACCTTAATTGGCCCTTTAATTTATAATTAGTTGTAAGTATTTATATTACGGAGTAAATACTGTATTGTAGAAACTGTACGTGTGAATCCCTCATGCAGTTATTTATTTGTTTTAGGTGTTGTTAAGAAGAAATCCCAAAACCACCTTGGCTGCCTAGTACATGGGACATTCAATGTATCAGTTCCACGGCCACAGGACTTTGGCAGACTGAGTGAGGTGTGGCGGGGGAACGAGGCAGAAGAAGGGGACTTGGTGCGCCTCAGACTGGTTGAGATCAAGCTTGGCTACTATCTGCCGTTTTTCAAGGCTGAGCTGGACCCAGAGAGGTGAGATTTCGTAGGGTTAGAAGATTGTTATTATTATTATTATTATTATTATTATCATCATTATTATTATTATTATTGGTATTATTATTATTCTCTTGCCACACCGCTAAAGCGGTGTGTCATGTGGCAAGAATAGCAACGAAGAAAAAAGGTACGGCATGGTGGGGTGATGAGGTTAAGAGAGCATTGGAGGAAAATTGGAAGAAGTGGCTAAAGTGGTTACAGGACAGGGGATCAGTTGAAGTAAAACTGAATATATTGAGAGCAAGAAGTATGTAAAGAGACTAGTGAAGAGGAAAAAGAAGGAGGTAAATGATGATCTAGGAAGAAAAATGAATGCAAACTACCCTGAAAATAGGAGTTATTCTGGAAAGAGGTGTGGAAATGTAGAAGTGAAAGTGGAAAGAAATGTGACGGTGTGAAGGATGTAGGTGGTAGATTATTAACCAATGGGGATGAAGTAAACACCAGATGGAAACAATTTTTGAAAGCCTAATGAATGTGAATAGAGAGAGCAGAGCAGCTGTAAACATAATTGGTTTTGGGGGTGTGCAGAGAAGGAATGCAGTGCCAGGAGACGTGACATTCGCACAGGTGAAGAGTGCTGTGAAGCCGCTGAAAAATGGGAAAGCAGCTGGGGTCGATGAGGTGAATGCAGAGATGATTAAGTGTCCTGGAGAGAGTGGAATGAAATGCATGTTGGAGATATGTAAGAAGGCATGGACGAGTGAAACTATGCCAGCAGAGTGGAAAAAGGCTGTGATTGTACCCCTGTAAAAAAATAAAGGTGAGCGAAGTGAGTGCAAGAATTACCGTGGCGTAAGTTTATTGAGTGTGGTAGAGAACATATATGGAAGAATTATTTTAGAGAAAGTACGAAAGAGATCAGAAGTCCTAGTGAGTGATGAGCAGGGTGGCTTTAGGAGTGGCAGAAGATGTGTGGATCAAATATTTACAGTGAGACAGATAGCAGAAAAGGCTTGTGAGAAGGACCATAAGGTGTTTATGGCATTTATGAATCTGGAAAAAGCATACGACAAAGTGAACAGAGAAGGATTGTGGAAAATTTTGCACATGTACGGGGTAGATGGTAAGCTGCTAGATGCCGTTAAGAGTTTTTTTGTAATGGTAGTGATGCATGTGTAAGGGTTTATGAGCATCTAAGCGAATGGTTCACAAATGATGTGGCCGTGCGACAAGATTGTGTGATGCCCCTGTGATTGTTAAATATATACATGGATGGGGTGATGATAGAAGTAAAAACACGGGTAATGGAGAGGGGGATAGCGTTGGTAATGAATGGTGATAGATGGAATATCTCAGGTTTGTTGTACGCTGATGATGCAGTACTATATGCAAATACCAGACGAGAACTTGGTAGGCTAGTGAAGAGTTTTCCTGATGTCTGTGAGCGTCATGCCTTGAGAGTAAATGTAGAAAAGAGTAAAGTGATGGTTATTGAGAGATAAGTTGACTCCCAGTGTGATGTTACAGTGAATGGAGAGAGACTGGAATTGGCGAGAGTTCAAATACCTGGGTACAGTGATAGACAAGTGAGGAAAATGTACAAAAGAAGTGGAAAGTAGAGTGACACAAGGAAGAAAAGTAGCTGGTGCAATGAAGACCTTGATAAGAAACAGAGGCTTGAGTGTTGCAGCTGCACGAGGCTTACATGAAGAAGTGTTAGTGCCAACCTTAACATATGGATGTGAGACTATGGTGTGGCATGAAAATGAAAAATCAAGAGTAAGAGCATTGGAGATGGGACTGCTGAGGAATGTATGTGTAGTACAGAGAGTGGATAGGATACAAAATAATGTGATTCATGAAAGATGTGGAGTTAGGAAGTCTGTGGACACCAGAATTGAAGATAGTGTACTGAGATGGTATGGTCATGTGGAGGGAATGGATAACAATAGAGTGGTGAAAAAGGTATATCTGAGCGAATTCGAAGGAGGGAGGAGGCAAGGTAGGCCAAGGAGAAGGTGGAGAGATATGTTGGATGAATGTGTGAGGAAGAGAGGCTTGGAAGTCGGTGAGGCTGGGGAACTGACAAGAGATCGAGCTGGCTGGATGAATGTTGTGAGGAGAAGTGCATGATCAGGGATTTGGCACCCCTTTTTAACGTGGCGGCGTCAGGACTGACTCTGTCGGATACATTTATGTGAAGCAATAAACCCCAACCACTCCTTGGATATAAACCGTTGCCGGCTCAGTCTGCTTGGAGCACATTAATTACCCAGTAAACCACCAGGTTCCATATTTTGGTTATATGGTTACCACCCAGCTTAGTAAATGGTTTCCTGATGTGCAGGAAGCCATTTGGCTTGTCACTCAGTGTAGAGTCACCCACGGACAGAACAAAGAGGAAAGAATGAAGGAAAGAAAGACAGAAGAGGGAGTGTAAAGTCATCAGTAGGCAGAAGGACGGGGAAAGAATAAAGGAAAGAAAGACTGAAGAGGATGGAAGGAAAGAAGGATGTAGGAGAGAAAAGGGCAGACACCTGAGAGCAGCACTACATCTTACCTTATTATTTTTATTACATTATTATTATTATTATTATTATTAATTATTTTTATTATTATTATACTCCCTATTTTCAAAGGGTTAACCCCTAATGTGGTAGGTGGGGGCGCTCACCATCCACTCACTCAATGTAGTGCTGCTCTCGGTTGTCTGCCCTGTCCTCTCCTCCATCCTTCTTTCCTTCCATCTTCTTCTATCTTTCTTTCCTTCATTCTTTCCTTGTCCTTCTGCCTACGGGTGACTTTACACTCCCTCTTCTGTCTTTCATTCCTTCATTCTTTCCTCTTTCTTCTGCCTATGGGTGACTCTACACTGAGTGACAAGCCAAATGGTTTCCTGTAAACCAGGAAACTATTTACTACGCTGGGTGGTAACCATATAACCAAATTTTGGTGCCGGGTGGTTTAGTGGGTAATTACTGTGCTCCAATCGGATTGAGCCGGTGAAGGTTTATATCCAGGGGGTGGTTGGGGTTTATTGCTTACGTAATGCCACTCAGGGATGAGTGAGGTTGGTCACTCTCATCTTAAATGTCAGGACCAACTGCCTAGCCCCAGGCTCCTACGCTCCTCATGGGGCAACATAGGATTGGATGATGGATGGATGGTTAACTCCTAACTGTTGGATGACATTCAGAACTGTTAAGAAATTGGTGGTGCGGCAGCACCGGGTGTCGGTCAGGACTGCACTTGTTTTCGCACCATAGTATGAAGTGGCCGCCACTTGATCTCATCACCAAAGGGTAGGGAGCGACTCTCGCCACTTCACACAAGCGTACCTCAGTCATCTCTGTGACTTACCTAGGTGCTGAATGATGTTTTCTGAGACTTCTCATCGGATTCCATTCCCCCCTTACACAGACCTCTTTCCTCATCCACCCCTCATCGGATTCCATTCCCCCCTTACACAGACCTCTTTCCTCATCCACCCCTGCCAAACCTCTTTCCAGGATACCATGAAACTGCTCATTGTCAGTGCATAGGGCATGCCATAGACACCAGTGTGCCTAGTTTATCTAGTAGTGGAGAAGTTATCATGTTGAGAACAAAGCCAAAGTCATGGCCATGCATACATGCGTGAATACAACCTGCCTCTCGTTCCAAAAGTTAATCATCTTCTACTCGTCCTTACTCATTGACACGACCAACTACAGACCTGGGGATGCGTTTATTCGCAAGAAGAAGAGTTGGTGAGTAATATGGCATTAATTTGTGTCCCTAACAGCTATACTTTCCAAGATATTAATGTTTGAAAACAACAATTTTGGGAAAATTGCTCATACTGAGAGGACAATTGGAGTATAAATAGCCCGGCATCTATAGGTTAAAGAGTGGACACAACTGTGGATTGGGAATTTTTGCATATAAGGAAATGAAACTCACTGAAAAGGGCCCCTGATAGCCATAATTTAAGTACAGTGAACTTTACTATGAGTAAAAAAATCTAACTTAAATATAAAAACAGTTAAAAAATAATACAGTAGAGTAGTACAGTAATACAGTGTCGGTTTGCTATCATTTTTGAGCTGGTTGATACACCTTGATGCCGCATATTGCATAAAAGTTCTGGTTATGTGCTGTTTCGGTGCCTGATATTGCATAATTTCACCAGATGTTGCATTAATGCAGCTGAGCCAGCAGTGCCGGTTATTGCGTTGGGGCAGATGTTGCGACAATGGATAACTGAGAATTTACTGTATATAAATACCAGAAAACCCTTCATAATGCCCCAGAATATCACTAAACAGTAGAATCCGTTCATTTAATGAGTTTTTTCTGATGATTTAATAACAAACTAAACAATTTCAGTGTACACGTTAAATTAGTGTATTTTGTGAGTTAACCCATCTGTTAATAACCAAAACCAACAAGTGCTGAAACAGCCAACAACAAATTAAACAATTTCAATATACACCTTAAATTAGTGTATTTTGTGACTTAACCTATCTGTTAATAACCAAAACCAACAAGTGCTGAAACAGCCTCCCCCCTCCCTCCTAAAAGGAATGGTTTCATATTTCAGATGGTTAACTCACCCACAAACAGTTGAACCCAGCAAAGCTGAAGCTGCCAAAAATGAAGACTGATGTATATTTTCCTGTCTCCTTATGATTTTATGGAGGTAGAGGGGTTAGATAAAGCTTTCATTAACCCATTCACTGCTAGAATGCTGTCCTAAGTTGATTGAAATTGTCTGGAAACCAAAAGCATGATATGCAGTTATGTTATCAAGCTGTAGGAGTTAAATGTAGTTAGTGAACATTTTACTACTGTACAGTATGGTACACATCCCAGCCAGTCATCTGGGACAACACATTCATATATAATCGTACTTATCAGGTCAGTGACTAACCTCACTCCTATATATCTGGAGGCTTTCATCATTCCAGCAGTCAACCCAGACACATGTGCTGCATTCTCCATGTGCATCCTGCCCATTGCCTTGCTCACAGTAGCAGTGTCAATCAAAGGCCAAGGGCCAAACACTGGATCTGCAGGCTCCAAACCTTCCCTGTGTACACAGGGAAGGGTGATACCCTGGAAAGAGGAAATTATAGAGGCATAAAACTTTTAGGCCAGATAATGAAGGTTGTGGAGAGAGTTTTAAAAGGGATGATTAGAGAAAGAGTGAATATTGATGAGATGCAGTTTTGATTTATGCCAGGCAAAGGAACCACTGATGCCATATTCGTTGTTCAACAGCGTCAGGAAAAATATATAGGTGGGGACGCCCATCATCCACTCAGTGTAGAGTTGCCATATGATCTCTACACTGAGTGACGAGCCAAATGGTTTCCTGTACCCAGGAAACCATTTACTACGCTGGGTGGTAACCATATAACCGGGGTTTCTGGCAGGGTTAAGTGTCCCCCAGATTCCCCGATCCAAAATCACTTAATCATGGCATTCGTTTCAGAGAGCCTCGGAGGGCCCAATACCTGCCCAGGGCCCCAACTAAATGGGCAGTCTCGCATGGCCATGTGGAATATGAGAGGTGTAAATGAGGAGAGCAAGAGGGTGGAAGTGGTGAATGTGTTCAAGAGTGTGAGATATGCCGTGATGGCATTGTGTGAAACGAAGATGAAAGGGTGCAAAGTGGAGGAGTGGGAGGGTGTGAAATGTGTAAGATCAGGAATGAATGGGCAAGGAAGATGCAAGGAAGGAGTTGCTTTGTTGATGAATGATGTGTTGCAGAGTGGAATGAGAGATTACAACTGTGTCAGCTCGAGGTGTAAGTATGTCAAGTTCAAGTTTGAGAAAGTGAAAGTGGCAGTGATTGTAGCGTATGCACTGTGTGAGGACAGGAGTGAGAGAAAGACAGGTTTTGGGATGAACTGGGTGAAGTAGTGGGAGAAACGCCCAGGAGCTATAAAGTCATTGTGATGGGGGATATGAATGGAAGAGTAGGCACTGGTCCTGAGGATGACATAATGGGTTGTTATGGAGTACCAGGAGAAATTGATAATGGGAAGAGACTAAAGGATATGTGTCAGGAGAGGAGGTTATGCATTTGTAACTCGTATTTCAAACAGAGATGCACATAAATATACATGGTATAGAGGGAACGGGGATCATGTTAAAAAAAGCCTGATTGATTACTTGCTTGTAGAGAGGTTGATGATGGGAATGGTTGCTGATACAAGGGCTGTGAGAGGACAATGTGGAGGTTTGTCAGATCATATGATTGTGGTATGCAAGATCAAACTGAGAGGAGTGAGGTGGATCAGGAGAGAGAGGAGCAGTCAGGGAGAAAGACTGAAAGTTGAGAAGCTGAGGATCAAAGAAATGGCAGATGAATACAGGACCAAAGTAGAGAACAAGTTAGAATTACTGACTTGGAATGAAATGGAGGACTGTGGAATGCATATAGCGATTGCATAGTTAGGAATGCTAAAGTGGTGTGTGGTGTGGCAAGAGTAACAACAAAGAAGAAAGGTACAGCATGGTGGGATGATGTAAAGAGAGTGGTGGAGGAAAAGAGGAAGAAGTGGCTAAAGTGGTTACAGGATAGGGGTTCAGTTGAAATAAGAACTGAATATGTTGAGAGCAAGAAGCACGTAAAAAGACTAGTGAAGAGGAAAAAGAAGGAGGTAAATGAGGATCTCGGAAGAAAAATGAATGCAAACTACTCTGAAAATAGAAAGTTATTCTGGAAAGAGGTGTGGAAATGTAGAAGTGAAAGGGGAAAGAAATGGGATGGTGTGAAGAATGCAGGTTGTAGATTATTAACCCATGGAGATGAAGTAAGGACCAGGTGGAAAGAATATTTTGAAAGCCTGATGAATGGGAATAGAGAGAGCAGAGCAGCTGTAAACATGATTGGTTTTGGGGGTGTGCAGAGAAGGAATGCAGTGCCAGGAGACGTGACACTCGCACAGGTGAAGAGTGCTGTGAAGCAGCTGAAAGATGGGAAAGCAGCTGGGGTTGATGAGGTGAATCCAGAGATGATTAATATCCTGGAGAGGGTGGAATGAAATGCATATTGGAGATATGTAAGAAGGCATGGATGAGTGAAACTCTGCCTGCAGAGTGGAAAAAGGCCGTGATTGTACCCCTGTACAAAAATAAAGGTGAGCGAAGTGAGTGCAAGAATTATCGTAGCATAAACTTACTGAGTGTAGTAGGGAAGGTATATGGAAGAATTATTATAGAGAAAGTAAGAGAGATATCAGAAGTCCTAGTGAGTGATGAACAGGGTGGCTTTAGGAGTGGCAGAGGGTGTGTGGACCAAGTATTTGCAGTGAGACAGATAGTAGAGAAGGCTTGTGAGAAGGACCATAAGGTGTTTATGGCATTCATGGATCTGGAAAAAGTATATGACAAAGTGGACAGAGAAGGATTGTGGAAAGTTTTGCACATGTATGGTGTAGAGGGTAAGCTGCTAGGTGCCGTCAAGAGTTTTTATGATGGTAGTGAAGCATGTGTAAGGGTTAATGGACATCTAAGTGAATGGTTCACGATCATTGTGGGCGTGTGACAAAGTTGTGTGATGTCCCCATGGTTGTTCAATATATATGTGGATGGGGTGATGAGAGAAGTAAAAACACAAGTAATGGAGAGAGGGATGGAGTTGGTAATGAATGGTCTATCTATCTATCTATTTATAGCCCGACGCCCTAATCCCGCAAAGGGTGGCCGCAGACAAAACGCCTCCAAGTCGCTCTGTCACCCACCATTTGACTACCCTCCCCCCAACTCCCCCCCTCCCTCATATACTTCTCAACTCCATCCCTCCACATCATCCTCGGTCTACCTCTCCCTCTCCCTCCCTCCACCTCACCTACATACACCCTCTTAGTCAGTCTTTCATTCTCCATTCTCTTCACATGTCCAAACCACCTCAGTGTATTTCTCCTAATCTTCTCAACCACATCCACATCCTCCCCACAGCGTTCCTTCACTTCTTCATTTGTCAACCTGTCACTCCACATGCTCCTCTCAAATAACTCATTTCCACTGCTCTCACTCTTGACTTGTTCCCCTCTTGCAAGGTCCATGCCTTGCTTTCATACATCAGGGTAGGGATCACAATACTATCATGCAGTGACTTCTTAACTTCCATACTCACCTCCCTATTTCTCATCACTGCTTTCAGTGTACCAACAGCCTTCCTTCCCTTCTGTACCCTTTCATGCACTTCATCCCCCGAAGTTCCATCCTTACTCATCACACTACCCAAGTACTTGAATGCACTCACATTCTCCATATCCTCACCATCCAACCTCACTGCACACTCTGTGACTTCATTCCTCTCAAACACCATAACTTTACTTTTGTTTACATTAACTTTCAGATTCCTCCTCCTACACACTGTCCCAAATTCATTCACCAAACCTTGCAACTCCCATTCATCTTCACGCAACAGTACTGTATCATCAGCAAACAGCAACACCGGAAGCTTCTAAATCTCACCCTCATTCATTAGAGCCACCCCCACATCCACTGCCCTACCCTGCACCTCCTTTACAACCCCATCCATGTATATATTAAACAGCCATGGAGACATCACACAACCCTGTTTCAGTCCCACATTGAGATCAAAGAACTCACTCAGCTCACCATCCACTCACCCCGTAACCCTAGCTCCCTCGTACATACTCTTCACAGCACTCAACAATTTCCCCTCCACTCCATATATTCTTAATACCTTCCACATACCTTGCCTATCTATTCTGTCATAAGCTTTATCCAAGTCCATGAAGGCAGCATACACTTTCCTTCCCTTCTCTAGATACTTCTCCACTAAACATCTTAGAACAAATATCTGATCTACACACCCTTTTCCCTTCCTAAATCCCCCTTGTTCTTCTCCAATTAGCTCCTCTGTCATATGCCTAACCCTATCAATGAGTATTCTACCATATATTTTACCAGTCACACTAAGTAGGCAAATACCCCTATGGTTACCACATACTTCTCTCTCTCCTTTTCCTTTGTATAAAGGAACAATTATACCTGATTTCCAGTCCTCTGGAACCCTTCCCTCTTCCCAAGCCAATCTACACAACTTCCATAACCACTCCACAACAATCTCACCCCCATACCTAAGCATTTCACCACACACTCCATCAATTCCTGGGGCCTTTCCCAAATTAATATTCTTCATCGCTTCCACTACTTCCGTCCTACTGATCTCTTCCTCCCTCCTCTCATCTCTTCTTCTCCCAGCCATTCCCCAACCGCTTATACTCGCACTGCTCTCACTCTCCACATTCAACAAATCCTCAAAGTGCTCCTTCCATCTCCTCAGTTTCTCTCTCTTCTCCACCAACAATCTATTATTCCTATCTTTCACTCCCCTACTATTTCCCCTTTCACACTGCCTTACTTTCTTTACCTCCTTCCAAAACAATTTCTTACTCTCCCTCCATTTCACACTCAGATTCCTCCCAAACTCCTCATCCACTTTCTTTTTACTCTCCTTCACCAGTCTCTTAACCTCCCTTCTCCTGCTCACATATACCTCTCTCTTCTCTCTCTCATCTTCTCCCCTACCTCTACTTGCTAACCATTCACTATATGCCTTCTTCTTTGGTGGTGGTTGGAATATCTCAAATTTGTTGTATGCTGATGATGCAGTACTGCTTGCAAGTACTGGACAAGAACTTGGTAGGCTAGTGCAGAGTTTTGCTGATGTCTGTAAGCGTCGGTCCTTGAGAGTACATGTAGAAAAGAGTAAAGTGATGGTTATTGAGAGAGAAGGTGACTCCCAGTGCAATGTAACAGTGAATGGAGAGAGACTGGAATTGGTGAGAGAGTTCTAATACCTGGGTATAGTGATAGAAAAGAGAGGAAAAGTGCAAAAGAAGTTGAAAGTAGAGTGACACAAGGAAGAAAAGTAGCTGGTGCAATGAAGGCCTTGATAAGAAAGAGAGGCATGAGTGTTGCAGCTGCACGAGACTTACATGGAGTAGGCTTGAGTGTTGCAGCTGCATGAGGCTTACATGAAGGAGTGTTAGTGCCAACTTTAACATATGGATGTGAGATTATGGTGTGGCATGAAAATGAAAAGTCAAGAGTAAGAGCAGTGGAGATGGGACTGCTGAGGAATGTATGTGGAGTACAGAGGGTGGATAGGATACGAAATAATGTGATTCGTGAAAGATGCGGAGTTGGGAAGTCTGTGGACACCAGAATTGAAGATAGTGTACTGAGATGGAATGGTCATGTGGAGAGAATGGATAACAATAGAGTAGCGAAAAAGGTATATCTGAGTGAATTCGAAGGAGGGAGGAGGCGAGAGATATGGCAGATGAATGTATGAGGAAGAGAGGTTTGGAAGTCGGTGAGGCTAGGGAACTGACAAGAGATTGAGCTGGCTGGATGAATGTTGTGAGGAGAAGTGCATGATCAGGGATTTTTGGCACCCCTTTTTAATGTGGCAGAGTCTGGATTGAGTCTGTCAGGTACGATTATGTGAAGCTACAGAACATGGTGAATGTTTTTGGCGTATCCGATAGAGCCAGGATTCCGGGGGCTCGAATGATGAGTGAATGGAAGCATGGCTCATTGGATTGGGCAAAATTGTGCTGTCTGGACATTGCTACTCCTCACCCTGCCCTAGGGTGGGAAAGGAGGTCTGGATGATGATGATGAAGAAAAGGGAACTTTTTTTTTTTTTTTTGAAAAGGCCTTTGATAGAGTCCTGAGAGAGGTGGTAAAGTGGGCACTAAGAAAGCTTGGGACCGAGGAGTGGCTAGTTAGGGTGTTTATGGCCATGTATATGGGTGCTTGCACCCAGGTAAGGGTGAGTGGTGATTTTAGTGAAGAATTTTCTGTCAGTGTTGGTGTGCACCAAGGGTCAGTTTTGAGCCCCTTGTTATTTATTATGGTACTTGAAGCCCTGTCACATGACTTCAGAAATGGACTCCCGTGGGTGATGTTGTATGCTGATGATTTGATGTTGATTGCAGAGTATGAAAGGGAGGCGGAGGAAAGATTTAGGGAATGGAGAGATAGTAGGGGCACAAGGGCTTAATGCAGATAAAACAAAAGTGATGGTATCTAGGGCTGGTGGCAGTACTGTCAAGGAAGAGGGAGAATGGCCATGTGTGATTTGCCACAAGGGCATGGGAAGTAATTCCATCTTGTGTAGTGTCTGTGGTAAGTGGGTGCATAAGAGATGTAGTGGTATTAGAAGTAGACTGCGAGATGATGACTTCATATGTGCGGTGTGTCAGGGAAAGCATTTGGCGATTGTCAGACATGAAAGGATTGAACTTGCTGGTGAGTCCCCTGAGTGTGTGGAAGAGTTTTGTTACGTGGGAGACATGTTCTGTGTTGGAGGTGGGGCTGAAGCTAGCTCTGTGGCTAGAGTGAGGAGTACTTGGAAGAAGTTCAGGGAGCTGTTGTGTCTCCTGACATTGAGAGCTCTCCCTCTGTGCCAAGGGATCTTTGTATGCAGCATGTGTTAGGAGTGTAGTGCTGTGTGATAGTGAGACCTGGGCAGTAAAGGAAAAGGATATTCTCAGGTGCAAATGTACACGTAGAGTGACAGTGATTAGATGGATGTGCAGGTCATCCCTGAGTGTGAGGCCTGGGGGGGGCTAGGTTTGTGATGGAAGAGTTGAGAGGTAGGATGGGACTGAAGTGTATGGCATTGTGATGAGGGGAGGTAGATTGAGGTGGTTTGGGCATGTGGAGAGGATGGAAGATGATAATTGGGTGCAGAAAGTGGGAAGTGTTTTTGTTGGGGGTAGGGTTGCGAGAGGTAGACTGAAAAAGACCTGGGATGAGGTCATTGAGTGTGACCTCAGGGATAAGACACTGAAAAGGGAAGCTGCCAGAGATCAAGCAGCAAGGAGAATCGCCATTAGGTGACCAAGGTCAACACATGCAAGCACGTTGGAGCCTTCAGAAATTAAATGAAACTACTTTGATTACCCCAGGCTAGTCTGTGTGTGTGTGTGTTGCTAAACCAATGACGGAAAGGAGGCCTGTCTATTGTGATGTGTGAATTGAGTGCATTAGTGGTGGTCCCATCTGAATCGAGTGAATAAAAAGCCTTAGGAATTGGTCAGATAGGAGTAGTAGTTGTTCCCTAGGAAGTCTGGCCAAACAGCCCCGAGTCCCTAAGGAAGGCCACGGCTGAGACTGGGTTTTTCCACGGAGCTCTCAAGGAGTAGGATAATTTTCTTATGAAATGGTGGCCTGTGTCACACAGTGTGTTCATATTCATTGGTAAATATCACATTGACTTTGCATGAGTCTTAAAAGGTGGTTAAGAGGGCGAGTTGGCATACTGTAGATAATAGTGGTATGAGGGCAGGAATATCCAACACCCAGAATAGAGTTGTGTGAGCCTAGTTTGGTGATATGTTTTTAAATTATCAATACTTGTATGGGCACTCCCAGTATTATAAGTCAGGGATGTGTTCCAAATTAACACAACTTTTTCCTTATAGATTACTGTAAATTGAGGAAAATGGGCATTTCAGCTTTCTAGGTCACATTGGAACTTTAATAGGTACTGTAATTCTCTTGCAGATTGCAGTGAACTTAATAGCAGAAAGAAAGTAAAGATAAGCAAGACATCACCACTGTGCTGTGGTTTTTAGCAGACAGAAATGATCCCAGCAGACAACACCATGGGAGGATATAAACATCTACCTGACCTCGATAATCATTCACTTTTTACCATGACATACCATTGTTGTGCTATTTGCAGCAATGATAGGCAATAGGCAAGGTTCTGATTATGTTATTCTTTCATTTTCCTGCTGAACAGGTTTGCAGAATTTGAACAGCAGCTATAAAGAAGGCTGGAAACCCATTCCGTACTGTCATAGTTAAAAGCGATTAGAGCTTGACACTAGCCTCAGGGATCCTCTTCCATCTACAATTGTGTTTGTGTTAGCATGTCCCAGTTTGGGTCTGAGAATCTTTTGTACTACTAAGTCACTGAATTTACACCTATTGGTGTAGCCAGTGGCACAACAGTTGCATTGCTTGATGAGAAATGAATGATTATCACGGTGAGAGTTTTGAGTCCCTTGTTATTTACCATGGTACTTGAAGCCCTCTCACGTGACGTCAGAAATGGACTCCCGTGGGAGATGTTATATGCTGATGATTTGTTGTTGATTGCAGAGAACGAAAGGGAGGCGGAGGAAAGATTTAGGAAGTGGAGAGATGGTGTGGGGCGCAAGGGCTCAAGGGTAAATGCAGATAAAACAAAAGTGATGATATCTAGGGTTGGTGGCAGTACAGTTAAAGAAGAGGGAGAGTGGCCATGTGCAATTTGCCACAAGGGCGTGGGAAGTAATTCCATCTTGTGCAGTGTTTGTATTAAATGGGTGCACAAGCGATGTAGTGGTATTAGAGGTAGACCGCGAGAAAATATTGAGTTTATGTGTGCGGCGTGTCAGGGAGGGCAGGTGGAGATTGTCAGGCGTGAAAGGATTGAACTTGCTGGTGAGTCTCTTGAGTGTGTGGAAGAGTTTTGTTATTTGGGAGACATGTTATGTGCTGGAGGTGGGGCTGGAGCTAGCTAGTGGCTAGGATGAGAAGTGGTTGGAAGAAGTTCAGGGAGCTGTTGCCTCTCCTGACATTGAGGGGACTCTCTCTGCATGCTAAGGGGTCTTTGTATGCAGCGTGTTTAGGAGTGTGATGCTGTATGGTAGTGAGACCTGGGCAGTAAAGGAGAAGGATATTCATAGGCTCAAACATACAGAAATGACAGTACTGTAATTAGATGGATGTGCAAGGCCTGGGGGGGCTAGGTTTATGATGGAAGAGTTGAGAGGTACGATGGGGCTGGAGTGTATAGTGTTGTGATGAGGAGCGGTAGATTGAGATGGTTTGGGCATGTGGAGAAGATGGGGGATGATAATTGGGTGCAGAAGGTGAGAAGTGTTAATATTGGGGTTGGGGTTGTGAGGGGTAGACCAAGAAAGACGTGGGATGAGGTCATTAAGTGTGACCTCAGGGTCAAGGGCTCTGAACAGGGAGGCTACCATAGATCGAACAGCATGGAGAGCCGCTATTAGGTGATTAAGGCCGACGCATGGAAGCATGTTGGAGCCTACAAAAATTAAACAAAACGAAATGAGAGTAACATTTGTATGCTCATGCAGCACCATCCAGGGGAGTGTACATTTTCATTTTAAGAAAACAAATGAATAGTGGTGATGTCACTGCACAATTATGTAATGAAAACTTAAGAAAATTCATGTTCAATAAAGTTTATCATCATCATCATCATCATTATCATCCAGACCTCATTTCCCACCGGCAGGAGGAGGAGTAGCAACATCCAGATGCCCAGATTTGCCCAGTCCAATGGGCCATACTTCCATTCATTCACCATTCAAGCCCCCGGAATCCTAGCTCTATCTGATATGCCAGAAACATTCACCATGTTCTGTAGCTTCACATAAATGTATCCGATAGAGTTAATTTGGACGCTGTTATGTCAAAAAGAGGTGCCAAATCCCTGATCATACGCTTCTTCTCACAATATTCATCCAGCCAGCTCGATCTCTTCTCAGTCCCCAACCGTCACTGACTTCCAAACCTCTCTTCCTCACACATTCATCCACCATATCCCTCCACCTTTTCCTTGGCCTACCTTGCCTCCTCCCTCCTTCAGATTTGCTCAGATACACCCTTTTCACCACTGTATTGTTATCCATTCTCTCCACATGGCCATACCATAACATTACACTCTCTTTGATTCTGGTGTCCACAGACTTCCTCACTCCACATCCTTCATGAATCACATTATTTTGTACCCTATCCACTCTGTACTCCACATACATTCCTCAGCAATTCCATCTCCACTACTCTCACTCTTGACTTTTCATTTGCATGCCACACCATAGTCTCACATCCATATGTTAAAGTTGGCACTAACACTCCTTCATGTAAGCCTCATGCAGCTGCAACATTCAAGCCTCTGCTTTTTATCAAGGCCTTCATTGCACCAGCTACTTTCCTACCATGTGTCACTCTACTTTCCACTTGTTTTGCACATTTTCCTCTCTTTTTCTATCACTGTACCCTGGTATTTGAACACTCACCATTTCCAGTCTCTCGCCACTCAGTGTAACATCACACTGGGAGTCACCTTCTCCCTCAATAGTCATCACTTTACTCTTTTCTCCATTTACTCTTAAGGCACGATGCTCACAGACATCAGCAAAACTCTGGACTAGTTTATCAAGTTCTTGTCCGGTATTTGCAAGTAGTACTGCATCATCAGCATACAACAAATTTGAGATATTCTACCCATCACCATTCATTATCAACATCATCCCCCTCTCCATTACTCGTGTTTTTACTTCTCTCATCACCCCATCCATATATATATATTGAACAACCATGGGGACATTACACAACCTTGTCACACGCCCACATCGATCTTGAACCATTCACTTAGATGCCCATTTACCTTTACGCATGGTTCACTACCATCATAAAATCTCTTGACAGCACCCAGGAGCTTACCATCTACACCATACATGTGCAAAACCTTCCAAATCCTTCTCTGTCAACTTTGTCATATAATTTCTTTAGATCCATGAATGCCATAAACACCTTATAGTCCTTCTCACAAGCCTTCTCCACTGTCTGTCTTACTGCACATATTTGATCCACACATCCTCTGCCACTCCTAAAGCCACCCTTTTCATCACTCTCTAGGCCTTCTGATATCTCTCTAACTTTGTCTACAGTAGATCTTCCTTATACCTTCCCCACCACACTCGGTAAACTGTCTATCTATCTATTGCCGGATGCCTCAATCCCATAAGGGGTGACCACAAACAAATCGCCTCTATGTCGCCCTGTCCCCCGGCATTTCATTACCCTGCTCCCAGCTTGCACCCCCCTCTCTCATATACCTCTCCACTCCATCCCTTCATCTCATCCTTGGCCTTCCCCTCTCTCTTTCCCCCTCCAACTCACTCACATACACCCTCCTCGTCAGTCTCTCGCTCTCCATCCTTTCCACATGGCCAAACCACCTCAGTGTGTTTCTCCTAACACTTCCTATCACATCTACATCCACAACATAATGCTCCTTCACTTCCTCATTTGTCAGTCTGTCTCTCCATGTGACTCCGCATGCTCCTCTCAAATAACTCATTTATTTCCACAGCTCTCACTCTTGACTTGTGTCCCTCCAACAAGGTCCAATATCACTTCCATACATTAGAGTTGGTATCACAATAGTGTCATGTAGTAACTTTTTCACTTCCATGTTCACTTCCCTGTTTCTTTTCACTGCTTTCAAGGAACCAGCAACCTTTCTTCCTTGTTGTACCCTTTCAAGCACTTCACCCTCTAAACTTCCATCCTTACTTATCACACTAACCAAGTACTTAAATGCACTCACATTTTCCATTTCCTCCTCATCCAACCTCACTGTACATTCACTGACTTCACTTCTCTTGAAGACCATAACTTTACTCTCTGCTACATTATACAGTACGTCCATCACAAACATCAGCACCGCTGTGCACACTTTTAATACAGTTATTCAAAACGAAGACAAAAGACACATCCTTAGAGGCAACAGAAAGGGACACAACCCCAACTTCACACCATAAATTCAAGGCCTCATCAGTCAGTGGGACACACTACAACACTCCCCAACACCCCATACACAAGACACCGTACAACAAATACAAGAACTCAACACTCAGATAAACAGTAAAATATCAGAACAGCAAACACTAAACTGGAATAATTATCTCCAAACATTTGATCACAAAACAAACACCAGCAAACTGTACAATCACTAAACAGCATCACACTCTCCATCAGCAGCATTACACAATCACATGCTGCCATCACAACAACAGACACCATACCTTCAAACAAACAACAAGCAAACACTGTCATCAATCACTTTTCACATGTCAGCCATCCAAACTCCCACCAAGATGACCAATGTGTCATCTGACGTAAGAGACAGTTCCCCACAGACCCAGACTTCGCACCTTTCACTTACAACCAGACAAAGCACATCATTAGCAACCTTAAGCACACATCTGCCTGTGGACCAGACAACATAAGCAACATACACCTTAAAGACCTTGGACCACAGGGCATACAAGGATTCACCAACATATCAAACTACAGCTACTCACAATACATAATACCCAACATATGGAAGTATGGCATCACCATCACTGTCCCCAAACCCAACAAAGACCCCACATTACCTTCCTCACACCACCCCATCACATTCCTCTGCACCCCCTCCAAAGTCACTGAACGACTGGTACTACAACTAGTTACACCTCACACTCCCCTAGCCCCATCACAACATGGTTTTAGGCCACTACACTCCACAAACACTCTTCTTACAGACCTTACACAGAGAGTTTTTGATGGCATGAATTCAGCTAGGCCACCACACAGAACACTCCTAGTCACACTAGACATTTGCAAAGCTTTTGATGCCATCCCCCACCACAACCTCACAAACAAAATATTCAACACAAACATGCACAATAATACAAAAAGATGGCTGGCAAACTACTTAGCAGGCAGATGAGCACTTGTAACATTTCCCGGTCAATCTTCAAACATCAGAAACTTCACAAATGGCGTCCCCTGAGGATCTGTCTTGTCCGCAACACTCTTTAACCTACAGTATACATGCATGGTGGTAGGTGGTGGCGACCATCATCCACTCACTTGATGTAGTGCTGCCTACTTCTTCCTTAGCCTTTATCATTCTTTTTCTGTGCCTGTCGTCCTCTCGTCCTATTTCTCCCATCTCTCTTGTCACTTATTGCTTTTCTTTCCTGTACAGGTGGCTTTACATTGAGTGACAAGCCAAATGGTTTCCTGTAAGCCAAGAAACCATTTACAACGCTGGGTGGTAACCATAAAACCAAATCATACGTGCTCCCTACGTGTCAGGAAGTGGGTTGGTGGAGGGGTAGTGCCCCTCCCCGTAAAACAAATAACTCAAAGTCAAATGGCCACCCCTTATGGGATTGTTGCATCTGGCAATAGATAGATAGATAGATACGTGCATGACTTACCCACACCCCACATACCACAGATACACATAGTTTCCCCTGCAGATGACTTAACACTTACATGTACACACCAAAATGCAAACACAGCCACACATCCTCCAACAATACCTCAACATACTACACGAATGATTCACCACAAACAGGCCCAAAATAGCCCCAGCCAAATCTACAGTGACCCTTCTCACAAACTGGACAGCAGAACACAGTCACATTCCACACACCACCATAAATAACACCCCCCCCCCACACAAAATCCTTAGTGTAACATACATCAGTGTCATTTAAACAACATATCACAAACATTAAAGATAAATTAACATCAAGACTAAATGCCTTGAGGTCACGTGCACATGCAACATTTGGACACAACAAAGAAACCACCACCACAACAGTATACAAGCAATATATACGTTCAGTGATGAATTATGCAAGCCCTGCGTGGGCTTCTAACCTCACTAAACACACTACAACACTACAGACCGTACAAAACAAGGCCTTAAAAATAATCACAGTCTGCACAGCTACTACACCCACAGACCACCTACACCAAGAAACCAAAGTCCTCAAAGTCAAGGATTATCTAGATATGAGAGGCACCCAAATTCTCGGCGCAGCCTCCACAAACCCACTCCATCCACTACACTACACGGCAGCACATCCACCCACACCAAGGAACATCAACACCCACACACAATATCACACATATACTGTCATCTCTCCACAAATACTGTCATCTCACCCCCCTTGCCCGCCTCAGACCAGCTTCCAGAAGCATGTCCATACTCAGATTACTCGCCACTCCATTCAGTCACTTAAAGACAACACACAGCTCCATGCACGGCCTCCTGATATCCACCCTCCTGAATCCTATCTCCCTCGTGAGGACAGGGTCCACCTGGCCACACTGAGATGGCATCATCCAGCCCTCTTAAGTTATCAGAAGAGGCTGGATGATTTCGTCGCTGATGCCTGTCCAGGATGCATCGCAGCACCCCATACTATTAAGCACATTGTAGAAGACCACATTGCACAAAATCACCTGTGCGAAAAACACAACATACACTAGAGAGCTCTGTGGGAAAGCTCGGTCTCGGCTGTGGCCTTCCTTAGAGCTCAGGGCTGTTCAGTGACACTGTCTAGGGAACAACAACAATAGTAATTACTACTACTACTACTTCCACCAGCACTACTACTACTACTACTACTCTTCCCTATATTCTCCTTTAGATTCCGTTTCTTACACACTTTCCCAGACTCATCCACCAAGCCTTGCAGCTCCCCTTCATCTTCACTTAACAACACAGTATCATCTGCACACAACAGTACAGGGAGTTTCCAAACACTGCCCTCTTTCACTATGGCCGCTCCAACATCCACTGCCCTACCTTGTATCACTTTTATAAGCCTATCAATACACAGATTGAAAAACCATGGAGACATAACACATCCTCGCTTCAAACCAACCTTCAAATAGAAAAATTCACTCAGTTTGCTATCCACACGCACTCCAGCCTTAGCACCCTCATACATAGTCTTCATGGCCTTCAACAACTTCCCATCTACTCCATATATTCTTTATACTTTCCACAATCCTTGTCTATATACTCTGTCATATGCTTTCTCCAAATCCATGAAGGCCACATACAACTTATTTTCCTTCTCAAGAAACTTTTCCACCAAAGATCTAAGAAAGAATATCTGATCTACACAACCACTTCCCTTCCTAAAACCTCCATGTTCTTCTCCAACTTATAATAATAAACTTATAATAAACTTATGCCACGATAATTCTGGCACTCACTTCGCTCACCTCTATTTTTTTTACAGGGGTCCAATTGCAGCCTTTTTCCACTCTGCTGGCACAATTTCACTCATCCATGCCTTCTTACACGTCTCCAACAAGCACTTCATTCCGCTCCCTCCATGACAATCATCATCTCTGCATACATCCGATCAACCCTAGCTTCCTTCCCATTTTTCATCCACTTCACAGCATTCTTCACCTGTGCGAGTGTCATGTCTCCTGGCACTGCATTCCTTCTCTTCACACCCCCAAAACCAATCATTTTTACAGTGGCTGTGATGTCTCTATTTCCATTCATCAGGCTTTCAAAATATTCTTTCCATCTGGTGCTTACTTCATCCCCATGGGTTAATAATCTACCACCTACATCCTTCACACCTTCACTTTTCTTTCCGTTGTCACTTCTACATTTCCGCACCTCTTTTCAGAATAATTTCCTATTTCCAGAGTAGTTTGCATTAATTTTTCTTCCTAGATCATCATTTACCTCCTCCTTTTTCCTCTTCACTAGTCTCTTTTCATGCTTCTTGCCCTCAGTATATTTATTTCTTATTTCAACTTAACCCTTGTCCTGTGAACTACTGTAGTCACTTCTGCCTCTTTTCCTCCACTGCTCTCTTAACCTCTTCATCCCACCATGCCATACATTTTTTCTTTGTTGTTATTCTTGCCACACAACACACTGCTTTAGCATTCCTAACTAAGCAGTCCCTATATGCATTCCACAGGCTGTCCAGATCCATTTCATTCCAACTCACTGATTCTAACTCCTCCCCTACTTTGGTCCTGTATTCGTCAGCCATTCCTTTGATCCTCAGCTTCTTGGCTTTCAGTCTTTCTCCTTGACTGCTCCTTTCTCTCCTGGTCCACCTCACTCCTCTCAGCTTGATCTTCCATACCACAGTCATATGATCTGACAGACCTCCACATCGTCATCTCACGGCCCTCGTATCAGCAACCATTCCTAGCATCGACCTCTCTACAAGCATGTAATCAATGAGGCTCCTTTCAACACAATCCCCATTCCCTCTATACCATGTATATTTATGTGCATTTTCGTGTTTGAAATGTGAGTTACAAATGCCCAACCTCCATTCCTGACACATATCCTTCAGTCACTCCCCATTATCATTTTTTCTTGGTACCCCATTACAACCTATTATGTTATCATTAAGACCAGTGCCTGCTCTTCCATTCATATCATTCATTACGATCACTTTACAGCTCCTGGGCATTTCTCCCACTGCCTCATCCAGCTCTTCCCAAAACCTCCCATTCTCTCTCTCAATCCTGCCATCACACGGTGCATACACTATGATCACAGCCACTTCCATATTCTCAAACTTGAACTTGACATACATACATATTGAGCTAACACATTTGTAATCTCTCATTCCACTGTGCCATACCTCATTCATCAACAGAGCGACTCCTTCCTTGCATCGTCCTCACCCATTCATCCCTGATCTTACACATTTCACACCCTCCCACTCCTCCGCTTGACACCCTATCATCTTTGTTTGACACAATGCCATCATGGCATATTTCTCACTCTTGAATAGATTCACCACTTCCACCCTCTTGATTTCCTTATTTACACCTCTCACATTTATTATTATTATTATCTTTAAATCATGAGGACTTCAAAATTACTGTAATCATATAAACTAGTGTAGTTTTAAGGCTTTCTAACTTTGCATTATTTTGTATTCATACATGCCTTTTCTTTTTATGGTGGATAGTGTGGAAGAAGCGATCAGAGCAAGAAAGGAAGAGACAGGAAGGAGGATAATATTCAGTGATGACAGCGGAATAAGCAGCAATGAAGCAGATGACTCAGTAAAAAAAGAAGAGAAGCAGAAATCCAAGTTGAGAAATGAAGGGGAATCTTCAACTAGTAGTGCTGGAGGGAAGGAATTGACTGGAATACGTGGCACGAAAGAGAAAATTAAGAAGAAAGTAAAGAAGGAATTAGACCGTGAAGAGGACAGTCCAGAAGATAAGGAGACACCAAAACAGAAGAAAATGAGAGAGAACAGTAAAGAACATGAGAAAGTAGACATATTTAACATCAAGAAAGAAAGCTTAGTTAATAGTAATGCAGTACAGAAAAAGAAAAGAAAAAGAGCAGATGACGAAGCGCCCCAAGAAAAAGAAGAAGATGAACAACCAAGCAAGAAGAAGAGAAAGCTTCAGGAGGACCATATGGAAGAAAATATACAAACAACTGACAGCCCCAAGAAGGTCAAGAGGGAAAAGGTTGAAATTAATTGTGAAAGCTCTGACACTGACCAGATCATGGCAGAAATCATACAGGATATTCAGAGCCCTCTAAAACAACTCGGCCATTCGCACCAAAAAAAAAGTAAAAAGAAGCGTGAGAAGCAGTAGACAAAGTATGTATAACCAGAACCAGCAGCACCCCTCCAAAGATTGCCATCATATCCCTCAAAGCAAAGAAAGTTGACCCCTAAAAGTAAAAATGAGTTGAAGTCAACTAAGGTGGCCCCCAAAAGTGATCACGTTGAGCTAACTCAACCAACGTATCCTCCCAAAGTGATAAATTTGAACTGAAGTAAGCTAGGATAGCCTGTTAAAGTACCAAATCTGAACCAAATTGACCAAGGGGACCCCCCAAAACTGATAAAATTGAAGTAAAATCATTTACAGTGACCCCCAAAAGTGACAGAACTGAAACAGTCACCCAAGTTAGCCCCTAAAATTTAGCTAACATCAACCATGTATGATCCTTATTTTAGATTTACCAGTCTTCCATCATTAAACGTAGAAGAGTAGTGGGATTAATGTTGAGACGAAACCAGTTAATGTTTCATCAAGTGATAAAAGAACATTACGAAAAAGTCATTGCAATAGACATAAAAGTATGTGGGGGAAGCTTAAAAAAGTGTGTTGGTGGTGGGGGGGGCAACTATTTCTGTCAGTACCAACAGAACCCCATACTACACTTTGCAACATGTGGGAGCCCATAGCTAGGGTAAAGTCATCCCTGGTGGCATTATGCAATTTGGTGATCATGTTGTATCTTGGCAGTCAAACCAAGCTTTACAAGTTTTGTAATACTTGAAAAAAATAGTGCATTAATCTTTTGTGACAGTAGTAGCTACTGAAAAAGACGCTGTTTAACATTGCAAATATAGGTACCATACAGTAGTGTAAACTTCAGAAGCTTGTCCAATAAGAAAAACCAAATGCTGAGACAAGATTAATGGTGTTGGAAACAAAAATATCCACTTATGGTATGTCAGATGAAAAGGATTTTTATCCTTATTAAGACAGAACTGTGAGAATAATGTCTATAGATTTGCATAGTTAACCCTTTTAAACCCAGATACCTGAAAGTTTCAGGACTTACCCCTCAACACATGTAATATTTTGTTCTCTGCTTATAAGATGAATCCCACCATTTTAAATTTAGCAGCCCTCATACAGTGTGTCACCTCCTTGGAGAGGTGATTATTTTAATTTTGTTAATAACAGACATGTCAAAAAAACACCTCTGCTGAATGAGACAGTCCTAGCATGTATTCCGTATGGATGGTGGGTATTAGTGCTGCTTTGATGACATGTGAAGATATGTGACACAAGAAGGACTGCTGGACTACAAGGAATGAACTGTCAGATCACTGCTCGGAGATGGGGGAGGGGGGACATTATGCTTAGGGCATCTCATTCAGACCTGGTATGGTGATACAGTGTTAACCCTTAAGAGATTTGTGTCCGCATATGCAGTACAAGAGTACTAGTGGCGTAGAGATGGGTGTCCACATATGCAGTCCCACCATTTTTCAACTTACAGTAGCGCAGGCATTGAGGCAACTTCCCATGCTCTATGGAGGAGTAGGATGACAATAACAAACCCTTCCCAACACCCCGCCACCATTATATTTTTATATGTACACTCGATCAAAAAAGTATCGGTGCACAGGGGGTGCGATGCCTTCCGATAAGGTTCGAAAAACTGCTGACATTACCAACATCTCATTGCTTATCATCAGTGTCTGTCTATATAAACATTACATTTGCTATATGTTTGCAAGAGGATATTGCTAGTTGGCGATATATAACACCTCCCGACATCAGGGCTACCAACGTGTGGTAGGTCGGATACTAATATTTCAGTGACCTTCGTTCTGTGGTCCCAAATGTTTCATGCATGTTGTGCACCGATACTTTTTTGATCGAGTGTACATATATATATATATATTGGAAACATTATTCTCCGTAAGTGCCTTTGTGTAATAAATACATTGCAGTAACAGTGACGTGACAGTGACTTTATTTGTGATATTATAATTGTTATTTTAAAATGGAGCATCCAGTTTATTGGAACATAGCATTATAAAATGGTTTTGAAAATGTATTTCACTGCAAGAGTGTGGTACATGTACAGTATTGCAGTGCCAATACAGCGAAATACAGATATACCCCGGTGTAACGATGCAGTTGGTTAATTAAAAACCCATCGCTAGGCAGGGTATCGTATATTGGGGTAGACAACATGTAAAGTATAGGGATGCGTTTTTGAACCTTGGGTTTCCCCCCAACCAAGTCCTAAACCCACCCAAATGAGTCCAAAAACAAGTTTATAGCTCACCTAAACCCCCAAATAGCTTTAAAACAGGCTAAACCTAAAAACAGTTTAGAGCACTCCTAAACCCAAAAATAAAATCTGAAAATCATTAAATATGTCTGGGGAAAAAAAAACAGTAAACTGTACCCCAAAATGGCAATGTTCACCCCACCTATGACCAAAATAGATTAATATATCTGAAAACAGTTTGTAAATCATTCTAAACACACAATTTAAGTCTAAAATATCATCAAAATTGGTATATAAAAATCTAAATCCATCATTAAACCTGGGATTGGCCATCGTTAGGCGGGGTATGGTGGTATTTCTACCCCCATCGCTGAGGCGGGGTATCACATCTAGGGGTATCGTATATCGGCGTATACCTGTATAACTACCGCGGTGATCACACAGTGAATATTCTTTGTATGTGCAATGTTGAATAGTAATCATAATGTGAAAATCAGTGTGGTAAGCTCAGGGTAGTGGTCATAGGAGTGAAAAAGGTGATTTTAGTACACCTCCTAAAATCACTGCCCGTCTAGTGAAAGTTGACATACAGTAGTCTGCAACGTTACCCCTTGGAAGCCCTGAAGGTATGTGCTTTCCATTGTTACCAAATTATTTACTCTAGCAATACTCATTATGTTTTTACAAAGATTTAAAAATTTTTGTACATTTGGCCAATTATGCCCGTCCCCAGCATCCGTCACAACATTCGGACACCCGTCTTTAGGGGTTAAGTGTTTTTACAGTGCTGGTGGTTATATAACTTCCCTTTTATTGTTTCTGTATGAGTAAAGCAAATGGTTCTTCAGCATTAGCTTTGGTTTGTTCAGAATAGTGGTTCTTAAACTTTTTCAGCCCAAATACCCCCAGGTTCTACTCCAAGGCATCCTGATACCTCCTCTCTGATATTATTATCCTTTCACTTTCAGTTTCCTGTAAGGAAAAAGAGAATGGTTGTGAACAAACAGATGAATTCAATGCATTCTTTTGCAACAAAATAACATTTATACACAGTTTATTATTTGTGTATGAATTTACCATATTACCATGCATGAAGTTGTTCCATTTTTTTCATGATGCCTTTCTTTTGATACCCCTTGGAGATATTAAGGCACTACTTGAAGAATGCCCGGTCCAGAATATTTAAAAAGCATATTGTGGTGTTAATTGATTGGCAGTAGAAAATCTTGTTGGGATGATACTGTATCAAAATAAAGAGAATTGATTGTACCTGGAATTTTAGGGTTCATAGCCTAATAAGCTTGTAAAAAGACAGGATAATACAGTAATACCCTGCTAATGTGCTGCGCAGTGAATATTTAGCGTATCATGGCGAGTCAGTTTACTTGAATCCAGTAATTAGTTTTTGGTGGTTAAATTTGGCACCAAATGCCTTCAGAGCATTATTATTTTAAATAGCCCAGCTACAGATTTTAGTTATTTGACTCCATTTAGGGATACTCTTCAAATGTGTAAGTGGTATTATGATGATTTTTACAAAGTTTTTAGAACCTTTTAAAAGATTTTGTGTGGTACTTTTATTTAGCATTATAATTACTTAAGGAAAAAATTCTTAACTTAAACTTCTCAAATTAGTAACCAAAAAGCACTTGGGCACAAGATGTATCTGATGTATAACCAACACATATCAAAAGGACAACTTTGGCTGTTTTGGCCTTATCTCTTTATTTCCCTCCTACCCATTTGGGAACCTGTTCCAAGTCCTCACACTCCTGCTGACAATGCATGATACATATTGAGTTGTTACAGTAGAGTATAGGAAATAATACTGTATACCCAGATTCACTTCTTATCTTCGGTGCTTGTACACTACCTCATCAGCACATCACTGAGGCTGACAGCCATCTGTATTAATAGAAGGTTGCAAGTCTTCACAGAAGACTGATTGTAGGAGGCAGGTGGCAAGTGGCAGCAAGCAGGTCCAGGCTGGTTGACTTGGTGTGGCCAGCATGACAAATTTCCTTTATCGGTAGATTTTCCTCTCTTAGAGCAAAAATATGAACCCATTCCTCCCTCACGGTCAAAATACGGCCCATGTCAATGATACAAGGTAGGTAAGGCACAAGATGGAAGGCAGGGACACAAAATAGCAATGCCATAAACTTGAGAGCATCAAAGACATACAGTCCCAATGTGATACAGAGGGCAGCTGGAGGGCATCTGAATTAAAAGGACTCGCTCCACTGCCTGACTTAAGATCACGGGTTTCCCAAGGAAAATGCAGGTGAATATGGCAGAACCATTCCCACAGCCCATGTACACTGAAACTGTGAGAGAGACATAATTCTTTGCAGCAGCCCAAGCCAGTACATAGCACACGTTTCATTACTTGACACACACACACACACAACACTCCTAGGCACATAAAACGATTACCACTTAAACATTATTAAACTCTCCACAGCAGCATCCCACCTTCAGAGACTCCAACACTAGCACTGAAGAAACACCTACATACTCACTTCACAAGCAGAGCAATACAACACTTCAGTCAGAACAGCCGGTATAATACAAGCTCCTTCTCCTGACATCCATCCATTAGATGTGTCCATAAGCAGAGATGATTGAGTTCATGCTGCTAGACTTAGATCAGGATACCACCCAGTCCTCCTCAGCAGCCATCTTAGATTTAGGTTGGATTGAATCACAGATGTCATGTGCCCTGCTTGTAGAATAGGCCCACACAGCATAGCACACACAATGGGATGATGCATAGCCCATGTCAGACTAAGATGTAGACACAAAACCAGTGGTGTAGGGAACCTGTGAGAGCCCCATAAGGGCAGTTACTTACCTCCGATTACTAAGTCTGCTTGATCAGATGGACCTGGATAGAGTAACAACAAAATACTGTGTAGTATTTTTACTTTTAGATTTTTTTTGTTTTCATCAGTCATCATTTGTTTATGAAGGCCCCAATATGCTTGCATGCATCATCCTTGGTCACCTTATGGCGGCTTTACATGTTGCTCGATCTTTAGCAGTTTCCATTCAGTCCCTCATCCTTGAGATCACATTCTATGACCTCGTCCGAAGTCTTTTCTGGTCTGCATCTGGCAACCCTATCCTCAGTGTTCACACTCCCTTCCCTCTGCACCTGGCTGTCATCCTTCATCCTCCAATTCAGAGATTAATATTTGGTACCTATACAGAAATAAAATTGCAGATACTCTTGAACTGTAAATGCTTAGGAAATGTTTTTATTGTAAGTCATTGTGAATTATGGTGTTTGTGAGAGGAACAGTGTGAAAAGCTATTCCATATAAGACAGGATTCAGATTTGTAACTACTGTTAATCCCCTCATTATGCTTGCTGTTTCTAGATGATATTATGCAATTTAGAAGAGTCCCTAAGAACTTCATGAGTTAGATATAACTTTTATTGGTTCTTGTAGTATGAAAGATGTTTTGTAAAAAGAAAATAAACTGGAAATGCAAGAACAAAAGGATGTCATTTTAGTGAAAGGGTTAAGAGGTGAAAGGTAATGGGCATCCTTCAGAAAGTGTGAATATCTGTCTATCTATCTATTACAAGATGCCTTAAGCCCGTAAGGGGTGGCCACAAACAAATGGCCTCCATGTCGCCCTGTCCCCTACCATTTCATTGCCCTCCTCCCAGCTCACACCCCCCTCTTTCATGTACCTCTCCACTCCATCCCTCCATCTCATCCTCAGCCTCCCCCTCCCTCACCCACCCTCCACCTCACTCACATACACTCTCCTCATTAGTCTCTCGCTCTCCATCCTCTCCACATGGCCAAACCGCTTCGGAGTACTTCTCTCAACACTTTCTGTCGCATCCACACCACAACATCCCATCACTTATTTGTCAGTCTGTCTCTTCTTGTAACATTACATGCTGCTCTGAAATAACTCAGTTTCACTGTACTCGCTCTTGATTTGTGTCCTTCCAACAACGTCCAAGCTTCACTTCTATACACTAGAGTTGGTATCACAACATTATCACGCAGTGACAAAATGATCCACAGGTATACATGGCGAGTGATGAGAAGGGTGGGTGGTGAACTGAATGAAAGGAAGGCAAGGATTGATTATGTGCGTGTGGATGAAAGGATGCGAAGATGTGTAATGGATGCAAGAGCTTATAGAGGTTGGGGGAGTGGACTTTCTGACCACAACTTGCTGGTGGCCAGAAACAAGATCCAAGCAAGATGGAGAAATAGAAGAAGGGAAGGATGGGAAGAAGGAGTAGTTGCAAGGAGAGTGGAAAGGTTACAAGAGGATGAGAAAAAGGCAGAATATAAGAGAGAAGTGGAGGAACGATTGGGTAAATATGAATTGGAGCAGATGGGGGACGTGGAAGGTGTGTGAAGGATATTCACAGTCGAAATATGTGCAACATGTGATGTGGTGTGTGGGGTGAAAAGAAGGAGGGGGGTGCAAGGAACAGCATGGTGGAATGAAGAGGTGAGACAGGCTGTGGCACAAAAGAAGAAAGCATACAATGAATGGATGAGAAATAGGGGCGTGGAAGAAGTTGAGAGGCGGAAGAGAGAGTTATATGTAGAAAGGATGAGAGATATGAAAAGATTAGTAGGAGAGAGTAAGCAGAGAGTGGATGAGGAATATGAATGTAAAGTGGAGGGACTGTAAGAAAATGTTCTGGAAAAGGGTGAAGAGAGTAAGACAGGGTGGCAGTGATGTTAGCAGGGGAGTGAAAAATAAAAATGGCAGATTACTAGTGGAGAAGGGAGAAAAAGTGAGCAGATGGAGAGAACACTTTAAGGAATTGTTGAACATAGAGGATGGAAGTAATGCGAGTATAAGTGGCTGGGGAATGGCTAGGAGAAGGAGAAAGGTGAGAAGATAGGAAGAAATCAGTAGGAGAGAAGTTGTGGAAGCAATGAAGAAAGTCAAACTGGGGAAAGCCCCAGGAATTGATGGAGTGTGTGGTGAAATGCTGAAGCATGGGGGAGAGATAGTAGTAGAATGGATGTGGAAGATGTGCAGATTGGCCTGGGAGGAAGGTAGAGTCCAGGAGGATTGGAAGTCAGGTATAATTATTCCCTTGTACAAAGGAAAAGGGGAAAAAGAAGTGTGTGGCAATCATAGGGGCATTTGTCTTCTTAGTGTAATAGGAAAAGTGTATGGTAGGATACTTATTGACAGTTTGGGAAAGAACAGAGGAATTAGTTGGAGAAGAACAGGAAGGCTTTAGGAAGGGAAGAGGTTGTGTAGATCAGGTATTCAAACACAGATCTTTAGTGGAAAAGTGTTTAGAGAAGGGAAAGAAGTTGCAAGCGGCTTTCATGGATTTGGAGGAAGCATATGACAGGGTGGATAGACAAAGATTGTGTGGAAAGTATTAAGAATATATGGAGTAAATGGGAAGTTGTTGAATGCTGTGAAGATTATGTATGATGGTGCTAAGGCTGCAGTGCATGTGGATGGTGAACTAAGTGAATTTTTCTCTTTGAAAGTTGGGTTGAAATAGGGATGTGTTATGTCTCCATGGTTGTTCAATCTGTACATGGATGGAGTAATAAAAGAGATGCAAGGTAGGGCAGTGGATGTTGGAGTGGCCCTGGTAAGAGAGGGTAGTGTTTGGAAAATCCCTGTACTGTTGTTTGCAGATGATACCGTGTTGTTGAGTGAAGACAAAGGGGAGCTGCAAGGCTTGGTGGATGAGTTTGGGAGAGTGTGTAAGAAACGGAGTCTAAAGGTGAATGTAGGGAAGAGTAAAGTGATGGTCTTTGAGAGAGGTGAAGTCAGTGAATGCAGTGAGGTTGGATGGTGAGGAAATGGAAAATGTGAGTACGTTTAAGTACTTGGGTAGTGTGATGAGTAAGGATGGAAGTTTGGAGGGTGAAGTGCTTGAAAGGGTACAATAAGGAAAAAAGGTTGCTGATTCTTTGAAAGCAGTGTTAAGAAACAGGGAAGTGAGCATGGAAGTGAAAAAGTTACTACCTGACAGTATTGTGATACCAACTCTAACGTATGGAAGTGAAGCTTGGACGTTGTTGGAAGGACACAAATAAAGAGTGAGAGCAGTGGAAATGAGTTACTTAAGAGGAGCCTGTGGAGTCACATGGAGAGACAGGCTGACAAATAAGGATATAAAGGAGAGTTGTGTTGTGGATGTGGATGTGATAGGAAGCGTTAGGAGGAACGTATTGAGGTGGTTTGGCCATGTGGAGAGGATGAGAGACTGACAAGGAGTGTGTGCGTGAGATAGAAGAGGGGAGAGGGAGGGGGAGGCCGAGGATGAGATGGAGGGATGGGATGGAGAGGTATATGAGAGTGGGGGGTGTGAGTTGGGAGCAGTGTAGTGAAATGGCGGGGGACAGGGCGACGTGGAGGCGATTTGTTTGTGACCACCCCATACGGGATTGAGGCGCTGGCAATAGATTGATAGATAGACTTTTTAATTCCATGCTCACTTCCCTATTTCTTATCATTGTTTTCAAAGAACCAACAACCTTTCTTCCTTGTTGTACCCTTTCAAGCACTTCACTCTACAGACCTCTGTCCTTACTCATCACATTGCCCAAGTACTGTACATAAATGCACTCACATTTTCCATTTCCTCATCATCCAGCCTCACTGTTTATTTAGTAACTTCATATCACTCAAAAACTGTAACTTTATTCTTCCCTACTTTCACCTTTAGATTCTGTTTCTTACACACGCTCCCAAATTCATTCTCCAAGCCTTGCAGTTTCCCTTCATCTTAACCCACCCCGTCCCGTCGACGTATGGGTATGTTGCAACAATTTGCATTTGCCAGTCCCGGCAATGTACCGGTACGTCGTGCAATTGCAAAGTGCATAATTTTGACAATTTTCAAATTTCGCGCTTGATTTGCGGTACGTATCCTCGCATGACCTTCCCCTACCTGCCACCAGGCGGGGACACTCGGCGACCCCGCGCGACCCGCGCTAACCCGCCACTCATCCACTCACCTGGTAGCAACGGTCCTGCTCAGACATGGCTAAGAGAGGTCTCTCAGAGGGCGAAATTCAAGCCACCCTGGATGCCTTTACAGGCGACAGTGATTCCCCACTGGACGACGAGGTTGTGGATAAAGATTATGTGCAGCCAGAGGAGGAAGAAACCACCAGCAGTGACAAGGAAGTTCCGTCTCCCAGGAAGCGGCAGTACGTGACTTACCGTGCTGCTAGAGAGGGGCAGCAGGCCAAGAAGCCACGTGCAACATCCTATGCCTATCCCCAACGTGATTTGGAACCAGAATTCGATGACGAGGACGATGTCGGAGTCGTGGGACGTGCTGCTACATGGTATGGATGTGAGGTAATCACTCATTGTGGCCCAGAGCGCACACCACGTCGGACGAGCAGGTATGGGCCTAGCATTTTGTTTGGGGAGTTAGGAAGTCCCGTGGAGGGAGTGGGGAGTGAAAGGGAAAGTACAGGGAGGATTAGGGAAAGTGAGAGTGACGTGAGTGAGTCATTGCTCTCCCTAGGTAGTGTGAGGCGGCGTAGTGTATCACGTGGGCGAGTGCGGGTGCGTTCAGTATCACGTGGGGTTGTGAGGGAGGGGGAAGGTGGGGAGGAACCACTCCCAAGCACGTCTTATGCTCCCCAATATCCCCTAACACATGGTCGAGCTAGGGTGCGTGAGAAAGCACGTGGTGTTGTCATGGAGGGGGAAGGTGGGGAGGAACCACTCCCCAGCACGTCTTCTGCTCCCCAATATTCCACTACTTCATCCCCACAGCCCCCTAATGTTCCTCAAGGCCGTAAGGGTAAGGGAAAGGGAAAGGGTAAAGGCAGAGGGAAGAGGAGTGACAGTGGGGAAGCCCTCCGCACTCCTCCCCCACCTCCCCCACCAGGATCTCCTCCCCACCCAGACGAAGGCGGTGATGGGGATGATGGGGACGAGAGATTTGTGGGGTGGAATTGGGAGGATGGGAGTGATTCTTCTCCCCTCATTCACCCCTTCACTGAGCAGGGGCGCTCTGGCTGCATTGCTCCAGGAATTCACCGTAATTCCACCAGGTTGGATTTTTTCTACCTGTTTTTTAGTGAGGCATATGTGGAGCAGATTGTATACCAAACCAACCTGTTTGCAAGCACCCAGCGCCTTGAGAGTGAAAGATTGGGAACAAGGAGTAGGCATTCTATAATTTATGATTACCCTGTCTCCCTTTCAGAAATGTTCCTATTTTTTGCCCTGGTCCTTTTGATGGGTATTATACGAAAGAATAGAATTCCTGCTTACTGGACTAGGGACCCTGTTATCTTTACCCCAATATTTGGGCAAGTGATGAACCGTAATCGGTTTCAAATTCTAAGTCGCCTCCATTTCTATGATGCTCATGATCCTGGAAATACGAACGACACTGATAAAATGAGGCGAATTAGGTTGGTCTTTGATCACCTGAGGCAAACCTTTCGTTCCTCATTCAATCCCTATAGAGACCTCGTCATAGACGAGAGTCTCGCGTTGTGGAGAGGCAATATTTCATTTAGGCAGTATATACCCAGCAAAAGGCACCGTTTTGGGTTCAAGATCTTTGTTATGTGCGACTGTAGGACTGGATACGTGCAAGACATAGTCTTGTACACCTGTGCACAGACAGACATAATAGAAGATCGAAGTATTGGAATGTCGGGAGCAGTGGTAAAGACGATGATAGAAGACTACCTTCATCGTGGTCACGTCCTCTACCTGGACAATTGGTACACTAGCCCTCTTCTCGCTCGTTATCTTCACACATATGAAAACGTGAAGGTGAACCGGCGTCACATGGCCAAGGTAGGGCGGAAACTTGCAAGGAATGAGGTTGTCTTCTTCAAAGCCAACAACATCCTTGCAACTGTGTGGAACCACAATAGAGAGGTAAGCCTATTGTCAACGGTTCACCGCCCCTTGATCCACCGTACTGATTCAGTTGATTACCGTAGCGAGAACAGGCGTCATATTTGGAAACCTGAGTGTGTCATGGACTATAACATAAACATGCGCCTCGTGGACCAGTCAGACTCCATGATATCGACGGTAGAGTGTGCCAGGACCACGATGAAGTGGTATAAGAAACTGTTCTTTCACTTGCTAGACATCACTGCTCTGAATTGCCACCACCTTCACGCCATGACAACAGGAGTTCAGGAAACCTTTGCAGGGGGTGTGAGGGAGCTCACAAGAGAGATGTTTGCACGGTATGCTGTAGAAAGGCCCCAACATCGCACCCGCACTGCCCCTATTGCACAAACTCCCCTGAGAATATCCGGCAGCCATTTCCCCACTCCTATCCCTCCCCAGCCAAACAGACCTAGGCCCCAACGCAGGTGTCACGTGTGTAGCAATTCCCGGGTGAGACTCACGACACAGAGGGAGGACACCAGCTATGAGTGCGTGGAGTGTGACGTGGGTCTCTGTATTCACCCATGTTTCAGCGAATATCACACGTTGATTCAATTCTGATATTGTGTGAATGCGACAGGACGCTGAAACTATGAAGTAAATGCGACAGACAGACGCTCAATGAAATTATCAGTCATGTTGATCTCCAAATATTAGTATAAAGTGCATACGGGTATAACATAAGTGCAAAAATTGTATGTAAGTGTATAAATATGCTGTAAGTGGAAACATACATAGCGAGGGTTTTATGATGCGATATTCTGTCGCTCAGTGCAATAAATACGGCCCGTAATTATATAATTATTATTATTGGAAATGCTTACGGGTATAAGTTCAAATTATTGTAAGTGCTGAAATATATTCTAAGTCAAATATTCATAGCGTGTGTATAGAGATGCGATATCCTGACGCTCAGTTGAATGAATAAGGCACGTAATAGTGAAAATAGAAGTCAACAAGTGGTAAAGTGTGTAATATATGTGAAGAATTAGTATATAAGTGTGTGAGTATTATGTTGGTCGAAACATTCATTGCGAGGGTATTTTCATGCGATATTCTCACGCTCACTTGAATAAATAATGCCAGTAACTATGTACAGTGCAGTATAGGGGTGTAAACGTGTGTAATGTAAGTGGGAAATTATAATTGGAGTGAATAAATAAAGCAGAAGATGAAACACGAGTGTTAGAGATCGTGGTTGCTACGTGAATATGCGCTAGCATATCGCTAAATGCCCTCGTAATGAATGAAAATAAATGAAAACATTTACAGTGGTGGAGGAAAGGTTCTATGTAGAGGGAAAAATAATAGGAAAGTGATAAAACAATTGGGTATGTTGAAATACGAGTCATAGCGAGTGCGCTTACTAAGTTGATGTTCGCTAGACTTATGCTGCATGTCATCATAATGAATGAAAACATCTGAAAACACTTACAAACAGTTGTAATTGGTAAAATGTCATTGAAACAGAAGTATACAAGTAGAAAAAATGATATGTTGACTGATACAAGAAACTTAGCATATAGCATGTTACGACTCGGACCTAATTCGCTATGCTCGCGCGATGATAGGGCCTACAATGCTTATTTTTCATATATATGTGTCTGAAATCCATTATATTGTTACTGTTATTGTTTATTAGTTCAAATTCTATAAATATAGAGGTGTTGTGTGTTGTTTCTCCCGGTATTCCTTACCATAGAAAACGTGAGCGCCTGGCACGTCCATTACAGAATACGATACCTGGCTCGGGGGACCTCACCTGTTCTGACCACTTATAGACCACGGTAAGCCCTTTCTTGGTGATTTTCATTCGTTTCTCAACCTAAGCGGAAGTTTGAGCCAAAAAAAAAAAAAAATTCCAAAAAGGCTCGGGACTGGGGGATGTCGGAGGGGCGGAAAACCTCGGGACGTGACGGGTTAAAATAGCAATACAGTATCATCTGCAAACAGCGGTACGGGAAGTTTCCAAATGCTGTCCTCTCTCACTAGGGCCGCTCCAAATTCCACTGCCCTACCTTGTATCTTTTTTATAACCCCATCCATACACGGACTGAACAACCATGGAGACATGACACATCTCTGTTTCAGTTCATCAGTCAGTTTAAAAAATACACTGAGTTCACTATCCACACACACCATAGCCATAGCAGCCTCATACATATTCTTCATGGCATTCAACAAACTCCCATATACTCCATATATTCTTGGTATTTCCACTTTTCTTGTCTATCCACTTTGGCATAAATTCAACAACTTCCCATTTACTTCATATATTCTTGGTATTTCCACTTTTCTTGTCTATCCATTTTGGCATATGCTTTCTCCAAATCCATAAGGCTGCATACAAGTTCATTCCCTTCTCCAGAAACTTGTCCACTAAAGACCTAAGAATGAATATCTGATCTGCATAACCTTTTCCCTACCGATAACCTCCTTGTACTTCTCCAACTAATTCCTCTGTTATTTTCTTAACTCTGTCAATAAGTATCCTACCATATGCTTTTCCTATCACATCATCCAAATCCTACATTGCCCCATGAGGAGCATAGAAGCCCAGGGCTAGGCAGTTGGTCCTGACATTTAAGATGAGTGACCAACCTCACTCATCCCTGAGTGGCATTACATGAGCAATCAACCCCAACCATCCCTTGGATATAAACCTTCACTGGCTCAATCCGACTGGAGCGGAATAATTACCCATTAAACCACCAGGCGCCAAAATTTGGTTATATGGTTACCACCCACCGTAGTAAATGGTTTCCTGGTGTACAGGAAACCATTTGGCTTGTCACTCAGTAATAAATGCCCCCTTGATAACCACACACTTCTTTTTCCCCTTTCCCTTTGTACAGGAGAATAGTTATACCTGACTTCCAATCCTCCGGGACTCTACTTTCCTCCCAGGCCAATGTGCACATCTTCCATATCCATTCTGCTACTACCTCTTCCCCATGCTTCAGCATTTCACCACACACTATCAATTCCTGGGGCTTTCCCCGTTTTGACTTCTTTCATTGCTTCCACGACTTCCATCCTACTGATCTTTTCCATCCTACTGATCTTTTCCTCCCCTCTCACCTCTCTCCTTCTCCCAGCCATACACTGGCATTTCTTTCAGTCGTTATGTTTAACAGTTCCTTCACGTGGTCTCTCCACCTTCTCACTTTTTTTCCCATCTCCACCAGCAGTCTACCATTTTTATCTTGCACTCCCCTGCTAACTTCTTTATCACCCAGTCTGACTCTCTTTACCACTTTCCAGAACATTTTCTTACATTCCCTCCACTTTACACCCAGAGTCCTTCCAAAATCCTCATCCACTCTCCTCTAACTTTGTGTCACTAATCTTTTCACCTCTCTCCTCTATATATAACTCTGTCTTCCATCTCTCACCTTTCTCCATGCCTCTGCGTCCCATCCACTCAGTAATATGTTTTCTTCTTTTGCACCACCGCTTGCCTCACCTCTTCATTCCACCATGCTGTTCCTTGCTCTTCCTGTGTCTTCTCCTCACCCCACACACCACCTCACATGCAGCACAGATTTCTTCTGTGAATATCTTGCACACATCTTCCACCTCCCTGATCTGCTCCAGATCATATTTACCCTATTGCTCGTCCACTTCTGTCTTATATTCTGCCTCTTTTCCATCCTCTGGTAAACTTTCTACCCTCCTTGTATGGACTACTTCCTCCTGTCCTTCCCTCCTCCTATTCTCATTGCACTTGAACCTTGACTTTCACCACTACCAAGTGGTGGTCAGACAGTCCATTCCCCCAACCTCTGTATGCTCCTGCACCCATTACATGCTTTTTCATTCTGTCATCCACACACACATTATCAATCACTACCTTCCTTTTCATTCAGTTCGCCACCCACTCTTCTCATCACTTGCCATATATATCAGTGAATCATTTTGTGCCTAAAGAGGGTATTGGCTATCACCAAATTCGTGCAGGGAGAGGGTGACAATAAATGGAAAACAAGTTTGGTTCATGGTTGCTACTCCAGTTAGTACCGGTACTCAAATGAACATAAATTTTGTTCATATTTATTCGTTTTTAAAGGCTCCAACATGCTAGCCTTAGTCACCTGATGTTGACCCTTCATGCTGCTCAATCTCTGACAGCCTCCATATTTTGTCCCTTATCCCTGAGGTCACAGTAACCTCATTCCAGGTCTTCTTTGGTCTACCTCTCGCAACCCTATCCCTAACATTAACACTTCTGACTCTGCACCCAGTTGTCATTACCCATCCTTTTCACATGCCCACACCATCTCAATCTACCTCACCTCATCACAACACCAATACACTCGTCCCATCCTACCACTTAACTCTTTCACTGTAAACCTGCCCCCGCCCCCCAGGCCTCGCATTCAAGGACGCACTGCAAATCCACCAAATCATTTCCTTTTTTGTACATTTGAACCTGTGAATATCCTCCTCCTTTACTGTTCAGGCCTCGCAACCGTACAGCACTGCTCTCCTAACACATGCTGCACTGCTATCCTAACACATGCCACATACAAAGATCCCTTAGCACGAAGGAAGAGTCCTCTCGATGTCAGGAGAGGCAATAGCTCCCTGAACTTCTTCCAACCACTCTTCGCTCTAAACACAGAGCTAGCTCCAGCCCCACCTCCAGCACATAACATGTCTCCCAAATAACAAAATTCCACATACTCAAGGGACTCACCAGCAATGTCACAGGGGGGAGTGGAATTACGAATAAAATGCTAATATATATATATCAGTTGACACAAAGAAATGACTTGTGAAATCTAGTAAATTTTACTTTATGCCGGCTTACTTCGCCGATTCCCTAAAGACGTGAATTTTATAAACTTTCTCAACAGTACACAGCAGAGACTAACTACTCATGAATGCTAAACTGTTGATACTGTTGGCCTCAGAAAGTGTGATCCTTGCTCCCTTGACAATCAATAATAATCGAGACAAGTTCTTGCTGGTGCTCAACTCCTAGTTGGCACAACGGCTTTAAGAGTTAATACCAAAGAACAGGCCTAAATACCAGTTGTGATTAATGTAAAAAATTTGTGCAAACTGGGATAAGCAAATTAAAGAAAGCACAATGTGGAAAAATCAAACACGATTCTACATTTACATTCAGCTCAAAGAAAGGAACTGTAAATTTATTAATTACAACCAATATTTACATTACAAGAATCTCAAAATGAATTCAAATATCATAGCAAATGCACTCACATTCAAATAGCTAATTAATCTTAAGCCTAAGAAAAAGAACGACAATACTAGTCAATGAAGGAGACGGAGCTCGCTGCTAAGAAGCTAGGAGTCTCTGCTAGGGTGCTGCAGTTCACTGCTAAGGTCACTACAGCCGATCACCAACTTGGTGGGGAGATACGGGGGGAATCGTTGAACTGCTGGAGACTGTAGGGCCTGCTCTGCACTGCGCTTCGACGACTCCTAGTCCTGTGGTTGTCCGATACCTACTGACTAATGTAACCAAACCAAGCCGGGCACCAGGGTTGCCAGATTTTTTTTGATCAAGTTATCGTACTGATGTTTGAAAATTATCGTTTTTCCAACCAAATTATCGTAAAAATATATCGGATGCCTATGAAAATTATCGCATCGGTATATTTTGACTGCTACTACTACACTACACTCTATAGTAATATGATGATAAAATGATGGAGTTCTCATCAACACATGTCCTCAATGGTGTTTTAAATTTCTATGAACAGCATTAGTCTCATGTAATAAAAAAGAAAAATGGAAATTCATAAAAGTTTCGATATATGTAATGGCTAATGTTAATAAAATGCAGTGTAGTGCCTCCGAGAATACCCAGACACCCCCACAAGGAGCCCACAGAGGAGCAACGACAGCGCACCGGGACTCGGAGCGACAACGGCATAAGTCAGCCCGGGCCGCGCGCCCCTATGACCCGGAGCTCACCCGCCGCCACCATAGCTGGAATACCAGACTACCTTCCAGGCGAGCATTCACCAACCAGCTAAGGGGTGCAACTGCCCATCCAGCTCCTGCCAGCACCCCACAGACGGCCTGTAGCCGCTCACCCCTCGCTAAGGAGACGGCCTGTAGCTGCTCTGAGGGTTCCAGGGAGATGGCCTGTAGCCGCTCACCCCTCGCTAAGGAGACGGCCTGTAGCTGCTCTGAGGGTTCCAGGGAGATGGCCTGTAGCCGCTCTGAAGGTGTCTTCCTTGAGACAGCCTGTAGCCGCTCTGAGGGTAATCGGGAGACGGCCTGTAGCCATTTCCGCCTTCGTCAGGAGACGGCCTGTAGCCGCTCCTAAGGTGTTCTTCCTGAGATGGCCTGTAGCTGCTCAAACCCCCTCCCGAAGGAGACGGCCTGTAGTTGCTCCTGCCTCCGTCAGACGGCCTGTAGCCTCTCCGCTGCCCGGAACTGACGCCTGTTCCCCGACCCTTGACACAGAGGGAGTCTTGGACGTAGAGGAGTACTGGAGAGGCCCTGTAGTCTCCTCCGGCCTCTGCTCCCTAAAACTGGCTCTGGAGGAGACCCACCTGATGGACCCCAACACAGACCATTGCCGCAGCCCCTTCCTGTCGGCGCCACCAAGCCCCGGGGATCACAGCCCTTGGGAACCCCAGACTGTCCCCAGAACTCCCCGGGCGGGAACTCCTCACACCTCGATGGCAGAGGTCCTCATCCTTCGTCAGGAGCCTGAACAACCGATTCAGGCAATTGTTTGGCCCCAGCCCTGAGAGCGTGGGACTCTTCACCACCCACAGCCCTGGATGAGAACGGACGTCCCTGCGCGTGATCCCATGGCCTCTGGGTACAGAGGCCCCCGGTGGTGCTCAGCCCCGTCAGTAGCGGAGCTCTGCCGCCCCTCCGCCCGTGCACCTGACCGCCACGGCGCCAGATTCAACCGGAGTGACAATAATTGTGTAATGTCAGTGATCAAGCAGTGCAAAGGCAGAATAGTGAATTAACCCTCTAGTGGAAGTCAGTTATAATACCAAAGTGGTGGAGAGAAGAACAGATACAGTGAACAGTATGTGACCCGGGGGACGGAATAGTGAGCCACGCCTCTGACAAGATGCAATAATAATATCAAAGTGGTGGAGTGAGTAACAGTTTAAAAGCAAAATACGAGTCGAGGGTAACGAGGTAAATACGCTACCATCAGAAAATATCTCATAATACTAAGATCATAATCAGACCCCAGTGCCCTACGCAACACTCCCCAGTGAGAAATAACTTTAACAACTCCACACGCATAGAACACCTGGACTTCCCTAATTAAGGACGTCCTGCCTCAAATGCTATTCACTGTGACCCAAAAGCAGTATCCTGCGAGATACTGCTAACCATATCGAAACATAAGAATTCATAATCGCCCAGTATACTTGTGCCTGTAACATCTACTCATTTCCTTGTCCAACTATGCAATACACGTGTAAGGTTGTTGCCTGGAGTTTTTGTGTCTTGTCTCTCACTTATTTGTCTAAGCCCCGGTCTCGAAAGAGAGCCCCGCAATAAGCTAGGCGTTTACGGAACGGGAAGCCGAACCTAAAACACCTAGCTTTACAGTAAATACTGTATACTGTGTGTGTGTGTGTGTGTGTTCTTACCTAATTGTATCTTTACAGGAATGAGTCAAGCTCGTAATGTCCCGTGTCTTAAACCATATTTATCGTACATATCCTTAAATTTGTGAATTGTTTTGGCACACTATTTCATTCGGTAGTGCATTCCACTGATCAATTGCTCTATTTGGGAAACTAAATTTACTTACGTCTTTATCACCTCTCTATGCAGTTTTTTGCAGTATCCTCTTGCTGATGCTTCCCCACACGTTAAGTAATCATTTGTCTATTTTTTCCTTCCCTGATGTGCATTTATATAGCATAATCATGTCACCTCTTTTCCTTCTCTCCTGTAGTGTTGGTAGATTCAGTTTATTTAGTCTTTCTTCGTAGCTTAGATCCCTTAAGCTTGGTACCCATGTGGTAGGACTCCATATTATAATTGCAAATCATAATAAATAGATAGATAAATAGATAGACAGAGAGACAGATAGAAGCAGGGAGTCAGATGATGAGAAGGTATTGTGTCTGCAAGAATCGAGCAATGCTAAACATGCTTACACACTCTTAATGCAAGGAATGCTTGATAGGCACACGACAGCGCCTAGTGACCATACACACACATACACACATACATACACACAGGCTGCTAGAACTTTCCATCCACGAGGAACACACGTGACACACCCCTGCTACACCAGAATTTAGGAAAGAGAGCGGCAGACGGAGGTTAGCCACAGAACAGGCAGGAGGAGAAGGAGACAGGCCTCAGAGGAGACAGGTCACGGGGAGAAGGGATTGGCAATTTGAGAGAGAGAGAGACAGATAGCGAGACAGGGAGGTAGCTACCCGGGACTTATACTTCGTTCCGTGTGAGAGACTTGTTAATATTTCCAAGACAAATAAAAATAGTCCCATACTATTCTTTACCTCTCCTGTCACTACATGACAAATGGGAAGCTACTCCAAGATATAAAAACCGCTCGTCCATAAATCTAAAATATATATATAACTCAACCACAAAGGAACCTACACAGTCTTTTATGACATTTAGTCATTTATGACACTTGGTAGCAGCGAACGTATACGAACCTCGTCTACGAATCAACATTGAATTCCTACAAAATATCAAGATTGAAAACAAAAATATCTCTCTCAACCAACAACACAACCAGCTCCTGACAGTATTCTCTCCAACCAGCCCCCTCCGCCTCCCCGATCATCATGCTGATGCAGAGGTGAACGAGGTCACAGGACGCCTTGCAAGTAGTTTAACAAAATATTGATACGATCTTGCAATTTCTACGATGAATCAGCGAACTACAATCAACTACAATTAACAACTCTACGTCGTCTGTATAATCTTCTACACGCACCTACAAGTAGCGGCAGTCTTCATCCCACAACGAGTAAATCACTAGAGAAAAGGACCGAGAAAACATCGACATAGAAAAACGGAACAAACAAACGAAGAGTGAGACACGACTCATAACTCATCTTACTCATCTTCACTCGAGTTACTCATCGCTACTCATTCACTCACCACAGCTACCAGTGTGGGAAGCCGACGTCACCATGTGCTGAGACGACAACACGCCAATCAACCCGTGAAGAACAACGCTATCACCACGTGCAACACCACTCACACCATTTCCTCCACGGTAAAAATTAGTGAGTTACATAGTTACTTCATTTATACAATACACAGTGATAGACAGTAAGCTTCTGCACAAACATATAAAACGTGCTGTATAGTTACAACTTAAATACACATACTTCAGTTATCTGCATAACTCAAACACTAAATAATCACCAACAATAAATATTCTACACTGTACATATTCATTCATTTATTATAACATTTATTTACTACCAACGAGTGTTACCATTTATACCTACATAAAATACGTGTTTCATTCATACAACTATACATTATTACATCTACAAAGTAATAAAGAAAATATACCATCACAGTTACTCAGTGAGCGATTAAAAGAACTGTATTTAACATTTATTAATTAAAGCTACCTAGTGGAAACATATAAATTAAGTTACAAGGTAAACTAGAGAAAAGAAAAAAATGGCCAACACAAATGACGTTAGCAAGAGTGAACATCTTCAACACAATCGTGAAGACAATGATTTCCACACAGTGCTGACACACATATTACCCACGATAGGTACAAGTGAACAACAAATCAGTGTATATAGTTAATACTGTATATATGTATATATATTTTTTATATAAAATAACAAAATATGGGACTATATAATATCATTTTCAATAATATCTGTGCAATATAAACTAAACTTTAAAAAAGTATCCCAAGGAAATTAGCCAGTAATTATGCAACCATGAACAACATGGAAAAAGCGTACACAAGCGAAGAAAAACAAACTATAGAAAATCAATACATACAAAAAAAAATGAAAGAAAGAAAGAAAAGTAAGAAAGAAAAAAGAGAAATAGAGTAAGATCACATAACAAACAAATGAAAATAAGTGTAAGTGTTACTACATATGTCAAAATACCAAATAAACTACAAACAAAAAAGCAAATTGTTGTCTCCACAAACAAGTGGCATGGCACATCATCACTATCATCGACCGCAGCATATGTTAGGACTGCAATTATTACAATTATGTAACTCCATATTATAATTATGTAACGACAAACGATTACATTGTTACACTTGCTACAATTGTGTAACTACAAACAATATGTACCCTTTATGTAACAGTTGCATTAACAAGATGTAACTTTTATGTAACTTTAACTACAATTATGTAACTACAAACGATATGTAATAATTATGTAACGACAAACGATTGCATTATGTTACACTAACTACAATTATGTAACTACAAACGATATGTAACAATTATGTAACGACAAACGATTGCATTATGTTACACTTTGCCAATTAACAGTTGCATTAACAAGATGTAACTTTTATGTAACTTTAGCTACAATTATAAGGCCAAGACACTTATGTAATAGCTGCATTAACAAAATGTAACTACAGTTATAAGGCCAACACAATTATGCATTAACACAATATAAGTCATACAATTATAGCACAATTCTGTATTACCAGTATCATCATACAAGTTAGGTGAAATATTAGACATTACTAAAGTGATAACTCTATGTAATGTATAACCTAGCAGTATTACCATTGCACAATTATATGCGTACGTCTGTTGTACATGCATGTCTTACAGAGTGTTATACAACAACCATTGCATTTATTCAAATATGTATACAACTTGTTTAAAATGTAATATTACTGAATAATCACTATTTACTATGAATATTATATGTATACAATATTCATACAATTATGTTACTTTTACAATATTATGTATTTCACTTAATTAGCTTATAAGTTCATTATAATGTGTATATAGTACCGGTATGTATTAATATATTAGGACTATTAACTGTCGATGGTACGCCATTTTCGCGCGGCCGAGCAGTGTGGTAGGACTCCATATTATAATTGTAAATCATAATAAATAGATAGATAAACAGATAGATAGAGAGACAGATAGAAGCAGGGAGTCAGATGATGAGAAGGTATTGTGTCTGCAAGAATCGAGCAATGCTAAACATGCTTACACACTCTTACCGCAAGGAATGCTTGATAGGCACACGACAGCGCCTAGTGACCATACACACACATACACACAGGCTGCTAGAACTTTCCATCCACGAGGAACACACGTGACACACCCCTGCTACACCAGAATTTAGGAAAGAGAGCGGCAGACGGAGGTTAGCCACAGAACAGGCAGGAGGAGAAGGAGACAGGCCTCAGAGGAGACAGGTCACGGGGAGAAGGGATTGGCAATTTGAGAGAGAGAGACAGATAGCGAGACAGGGAGGTAGCTACCCGGGACTTATACTTCGTTCCGTGTGAGAGACTTGTTAATATTTCCAAGACAAATAAAAATAGTCCCATACCATTCTTTACCTCTCCTGTCACTACATGACAAATGGGAAGCTACTCCAAGATATAAAAACCGCTCGTCCATAAATCTAAAATATAACTCAACCACAAAGGAACCTACACAGTCTTTTATGACACAAAGTCATTTATGACACCCATCTTGTAGCGGCCCTTTGAACTTTTTCAATCCTGTCTGTGTTTTTTGAGATGAGGACTCCAGACTACTGACGCATACTCCAGGGTTGGTCTGATGAATGATGTTATTATCTTTCTTAACATGTCTTCATTTATGTATGTAAATGCTATTCTCATATTGGCAAGAAGTGTATACATGTTCCGTACCTTCTCACTGATGTGGTCAGCCGCAGATAGTCTGTTATTGACAATCACACCCAGGTCCTTCTCTCTTTCTGATATGTGTAGGGTTTTATTTCCTAACTTATAATCCCAATCTGATCAGACTAGTCAGGTCAGGTGCGGGTAAGGGGATGGGTCTATTATGATGTGGCAGGGGTAAACCAGTTCTGCTGTCGGGCCCTGCTGCGGATGTCACTGATTGCATTGCGCAGTTGACCCTTGTGCGGTGTGGTGCAGTGAGGATCTGTCCGTTCTCCCGTTTGGGGCTAAGATGCGAATGAATGTGTTTGAATGGATGAGTAAATGGAGAGTGAGTCGTCCTGTCTCGGCTACCTCCCTTTCCTTGGGGGAAGCAGCCTAGGTATATAGATAGATAGATAGATAGATAATCCCAATCTGGTCTTTTTCCACTTTTACCAAACTTCATTACATGGCACTGGTCCACATTGAATTCCATTTGCCATGTATTACTCCATTCATGAAGTTTATTTAATTCTTCTTGTAGCTCTTTACAAGAGTCTGTGTTTGTAATTCTTCTTTGTATATTTGCATCATCTGCAAACATATTTAAATAACTTTCATTTCCAGTGTTACTGTCTATATCATTTATATACACTAAAAACATGATTGGTGCCAGCACTGAGCCCTGTGGTACTTCACTAATCACTGCTTTCCATGATGAGAAATTTCCCCTTAATACTATTCTCATTTTCCTTTTCATGAGAAAATCATGCATCCAACAATACAGATTGCCTCGAATTCCTCCTTGATGGTACAGTTTCCATAAAAGTCTTTGGTGTGGTACTGTGTCAAATGCTTTCTTGAAATCTAAATACATACTGTCCACCCATCCTTCTCTTTCCTGTAATGTGTCTGTTACTCTGTCATAGTAGCTCAACAGATTAGTAACACATGATTTTCCTTTTCCGAAACCAAACTGTCTTTCTGTTATCAAACTGTCTTCTTCTAGGTGATTTACCCAAGCTTTTCTTATAAGCTTTTCTAATACCTTGCTTACAACACTGGTTAGTGATACTGGTCGGTAGTTAAGTGGATTTTGTCTGTTCTCTTTCTTGAATAAGGGAACAATGTTTTTTTTTTTTTTTCCATATATCAGGTAGTTTACCCTGACTCAAGGATTTCTTGAAAATTAAAAATAATGGTTTACTTAAATCCTTTGCACATTCACGTAGCACCCATGAAATTTCATCAGGACCATTTGCTTTTCCTTTGTCTAATTTACTTAGCTCCTCCTGTATTTCTTTTTCTGATGTTTGTATATCTGGTGTGTGTGTGTGTGTGTGTGTGTGTGACATTTTGTAGCCTACTGACACGGAAAGGGGAAATTTGTCAAAAAAAAAAAAAAAAAAAAAATCCTGTTCGTTACGATATTCACACTTGTTAACACAATTCCATATCGTTGTTTTCTTTGTCTGGGCTTGCACTTTAACATGTAAAAGAACTACTTTAAACTGTAAAAAAACAGCGACCTAAAACTATACCATATAGCTTACCTTTTAAATTTTTTTGTGGCGTTCCAGGAAGCACCTCCTGCTCACTGTCCTGCTCCTTATCACCCATATTAGAAAGACATGGAAACGGTGTCGGATTTCTAGCTCTAGTAGTGAGCCTGTTATTGAGATAACTGCGCCCAACAGATTCACGGTGATGACTGACGGTCATCCGTCAATGTGACTCGAAATGTGCCTGTACATTTCGTACAGTACAAGTACAACAAGCGTGCGCTAAGGAAAATTACGACTTCTCACTTTACAGACAACATACTATCTATGGAAAAGATTTTCTCTAGATGAAAAGGCTTTTTTTTTATTATAATTTTTTAAATTAAAACTCTTATGCCATAAAACGGAATTATCGTACAGAACGTAGGATAATAAGGTGTACGTACATCGTACCAGAGGCAGTTTAATCGTACATGTACGATAATTATCGTACGAATGGCAACCCTGCCGGTCACAGAGCACGAGAAATGGGCGCAAGCAATGCATGGGAACGACAATTACACAAAAATTATCGCTCAGTGAAACGCACTGTCTATACAGAAAGACAGTCACCTATGAAAACAATGACAAAGGTTATGAAAACTTGTTACGATCTGAGTCCAAAAGTGAGCAGTTGAATGTCCTCGCCCCTTCTTCCTCGTATTTCCTAGCCTAAACACTTCAATCTCTTCTTGAGCTTTATTGATACCCTCCCTATCTATTGACTATCTCTTTGGCCTCAATCAGTTCTTCTTTTTCCCTTTCTGATCTTTCTTCTTTTTCCCTTTCTGATCTTACTGTCACATGTTTTTCTTTTAATCCGGAAATTATCATGCCTTTTTTTTTGTCTGCGACATCCTTGACTAAAGATTCTCTACTTCTTAGTACCCTAACCACTTCCTTCTCCACGTTTTTCTTGTTTTGTTGTTCTGTAATCTTTTTCAAATTTATATTTCCTTCCTCTTGAACTTTCTTCCACCCCTTGTGTTGCTCCTTGATTTCCTTAATGTGTTCATATTGCATCCTTGATTTTGATTCATCTATCTATCTATTGCCAGACGCCTCAATCCCGTTTGGGGTGGCCACAAACAAATCGCCTCCAAGTCGCCCTGTCCCCCGCCATTTCACTGCCCTGCTCCCAGCTCACACCTCCCTCCCTCATATACTCTCCACCCCATCCCTCCATCTCATCCTCAGCCTCCCCCTCCCTCTTCCCCCCTCCACCTCACTCACATACACTCTTTTCGTCAGTCTTTCACCCTCCATCCTCTCCACATGGCCAAACCACCTCAGTGTGTTCCTCATAACGCTTCCTGTCACATCCACACCACAACGCTCCTTTATATCCTCATTCGTCAGCATGTCTCTCCATGTGACTCCACAGGCTCCTCTTAGATAACTCATTTCCACTGCTCTCACTCTTGACTTGTGTCCTTCCAACAACGTCCAAGCTTCACTTCCATACGTTAGAGTTGATATCACAATACTGTCATGTAGTAACTTTTTCACTTCCATGCTCACTTCCCTGTTTCTTATCACTGCTTTCAAAGAACCAGCAACCTTTCTTCCCTGCTGTACCCTTTCAAGCACTTCACCCTCCAAACCTCCATCCTTACTCATCACCCTACCCAAGTACTTAAACGTACTCACATATTCCAATTCCTCACCATCCAACCCCGCTGTACAATCACTGACTTCACCTTTCTTAAAGACCATCACTTTACTCTTCCCTACATTCACTTTTAGATTCCGTTTCTTACACACTCTCCCAAACTCATCCACCAAGCCTTGCAGCTCCCCTTCGTCTTCACTCAACAACACAGTATCATCTGCAAACAACAGTACAGGGAGTTTCCAAACACTATCCTCTCTCACCAGGGCCACTCCAACATCCACTACCCTACCTTGTACCTCTTTTGTTACCCCATCCATGTACAGATTGAACAACCATGGAGACATGACACATCCCTATTTCAACCCAATTTTCAAAGAGAAAAATTCACTTAGTTCACCATCCACACGCACTGCAGCCTTCGCACCATCGTACATACTCTGCACAGCATTCAACAACTTCCCATCTACTCCATATATTCTTAACACTTTCCACAATCCTTGTCTATCCACCCTGTCATATGCTTTCTCCAAATCCATGAAAGCCGCATACAACTTCTTTCCCTTCTCTAGAAACTTTTCCACTAAAGATCTAAGAATGAATATCTGATCTACACAACCTCTTCCCTTTTTAAAGCCTCCCTGTTCTTCTCCAACTAATTTCTCTGTTCTTTCTCTAACTCTGTCAATAAGTATCCTACCATACACTTTTCCTGTTATACTAAGAAGACAAATGCCCCTATGATTACCACACACTTCTTTTTCCCCTTTTCCTTTGTACAAGGGAATAATTATACCTGACTTCCAATCCTCCGGGACTCTACCTTCCTCCCAGGCCAATCTGCACATCTTCCACATCCATTCTACTACTATCTCTCTCCCATGCTTCAGCATTTCACCACACACTCCATCAATTCATGCTTATTAAAATACACACCTCCGCCGCCGCCTGACCTCCCACCCCGCCACCCCCCACCCCGCTGCCGAGCCGCAGAACCCACCACCACCCCAGGAGGACACCACGGCAGGCCAGGTCAGTGTGGGACTGACCCCCTCTTCCTCTCAACCGACCCAACAACAACAACGTAGGAATGAGAGACGACCTTACGAGCAGAGCAGCCCTCACCATGGCGGGCCTTAAACCCTAGGCCCGCTCCCACTCTGACTTTGTCAGATGGGAAAATCTCAACAACAGCCCTCACCAGGTTCGGGGTGGGACTGCTCCAGATTCAGTCCCAAACAACACCATGGTAACGGCCACTGTAAGTGCCGGGGAGGGAGCGGCCACTGTATGCCCCTCAGTTGTTTTCCCCTGTAGCTCCGCCACAATGGCCTCTGTATGTGTGGGGGAAGGAGCGGCCACTGTACGCCCTTCAGCTACAGCCACATCTGGAGACAGCCTCGGAGCGTCAGCTATTGAGCGCGCTCCGAATGGCAAAGGAAGGAGAAGTGGAGCCGTGATAACGGCCACTGTACGTGTCGGGGAGGGAGCGGCCACTGTACGCCCCTCAGTTGTTTCCCCCTGTAGCACCGCCACAACGGCCATTGTACGTGTGGGGGAAGGAGTGGCCACTGTACGCCCTTCATCCATGGTTCCTGGGGTTCTCCCAGAGGAGAAGATTCCTTGCGTGGTCGGCCCTCCACCTCTCGGCTGCGTGGGATGCCGTTCTTTCACACCCTCCAGGTGTGGTTCCCCAGAGGTGCTGTGATTCAAAGAGTGGTGGCGTGGTCCTGTCCCCGTCCTGCAATCTACCCCTGGACGGCCCTGGCCCCTGACGGACGCCCGGCAGAGGAGGTGCCGCAGTCTACTCCTGACGGCACCCCGCTCTGTAGGCGGCCGCAGCACCCAGACTCCTAGGACTGGCCAGCAGGCCCCAGAGCAGGGCCGCTTGGGCCCCACTCCCCCACGGCCCTCCGCCCGGAGTAAGAGGTGGCAGGCCCGTCTCCTGGAGTTGTTTGGGCCAAGCCCCGAGGGCCACCTATCAGGTCGAGGCCCCCAGACCGGAGGGCCTCCCTGCACCCCATCAGCGAGGCCCCAGCACAAGGACCACCTATCAGGTCGAGGCCCCCAAACGGGAGAGCCTCCCTGCACCCCCCTGACGAAGCAGCCCCGGGCAACGATGCCTCTGCGGGTGGTTCATTGCCTCCTGCAGGAGGGCTCCCCAGTAGGGCGCCACCTCTGTTAGCCCAGGAACTAAGGGCATAGTGGAGACTTCAACACCTCTCTTACGTCGCACCTAAGTCTTAACCACAGAGACAGGAGTGAAAGTGACAGTGGAACAGTGAGGTCAATAATATAAAGTGACACACAGATACATGAATGCCCAGGCAGAAAGTAAGGATTAGTAAGTAAGGGCATCAAGACGATTGGATGTAAGGAAACATTGTGTCTATACCAGTGGTGCGCCAAGAAGAGACAGAAACCAGTGAAATAGTGTCGCCGCGGCTAAGTGAAAATCCCGGGTGCCGTGACTCGCGCCAAAAGTGTATAGTAATATTAACCAAACTGACCCTTTATTCCATCCGCCTATAGTACATCCGATCGCGAATATTAAATGACAATTATGCCCAAACTATAATACTGGTGTTGTGCTCGTGACTAACAATCTGTATATCTGAATATCACCATGCTCTGCCCTTGATGTATCTGTGTACATTTGTACTGGGATGCCAACTCTGTTATTCGTCTATTCCATATCCTTTATCTTTTTGTTCTTATATTGTAAGGTGTGTTGAGCTAAGACAATAGATGTGTTAAGGTGTACTGCCGAGTTTTTATGCCCTGCTCCTTTGTATGTGCTTTACTTCCGGTCCAGAAAAAGGACCCCGCTCAGTCGTGGGCGTTTTTAGGACGAGAGGTCGAACTAAAAACACCCCGCATAATACTAATCTAGTTTATTTTTCATCCTGTTCCTTTCTTCCTCCAACCTCTATTTATTTGTTTTATTTCGTTTGAGGCAGATTCATTACTCACTTTTAATACTGTAACTTGTCATTCTTGTTCAGCACCGCGTATGCAGACACTTTCCTACTTGTTGTGCATTACCTTCATCTCTTTCTCCTGTTCTAAGATCCGTTCCTACAAGTCTCTACTGTAATTACTGACCATAACTTTTTTAACTCCTTGACGTTCCTTTATGTCATTTTCTCCACTCCAGCTACTCTTCCTTGGTTCAGTTTAGTACTTCCTTTACCCTTATCTTCATTGGAGAAGCCAGCAAATTCACCGCCACCAGATGAAAACAATGAAGAATGAACTATCCCCTTCTGCCACGATGCATGTTACGCAGCGTGTTCTGGGTTTCAACTTCTCGGTTTCAGACAAGGTGGGGTTCTGGGTTCTTTGTTCCCGAACGGGTCAGTATCAGTAAGGAAGGAAAACAAACACCACGGGTCAAAGGCACACTTATATATTGCCAAAAGACAAATACACACACCATTCTATGAGCAAAACAGAGGAGTTACAATGACTTAAAAGTGTTTATAACAATAGCTCTCAACTTAGCTCAGCAAGTCTGACCTTGACACGGAGTTACACCTTTCTGATATGGAGTTATATCCACACAGTGTCACAGGCAATATTTCACAGATATGTCAGGCAGACGAAGTGCAGCATACACAGACAACACCGTCCAGTATATCCAATGTGTCACGACAATATGAAATACAGCATAGTGTCCCTTGGAATGCCCAATCACCTTCACCAGGGATTCAGCATAGTGCCCCCAGAAACTCCCAGACACCCCCACAAGGACCCCACGGAGAAGCAGCAGCAGCACACCGAGACTCGGCGTGACAACGGCACAGGTCAGACTGGGTCATGCACCCCTATGACTTGGAGCCCTCCCGCCATCGCCATAGCAGGAATCCTGCACTACCTTCCGGGCAAGTTTCCACCAACCAATCTCGGGATGGAGCTGTCTGTCCAGCTCCTACCAGCGCCCCTAAGGAGTTGGCCTGTAGCCACTCCCGCCTTCTTCAGGAGTTGGCCAGTAGCCTCTCCGAAGGTGTCTTCCCTCTTGGGACGGCTGGTAGCTGCCCACCCCTCGCTAAGGAATCGGCCAGTAGCCGACCTGAGGGTAATAAGGAGACAGCCTGTAGTCGCTCCACCTTCGTCAGAAGGTGTCCTTCCAGAGATGGTCTGCAGTCGCTCCACACCCCCTCCTGAAGGAGTCGGCCTGTAGCCGCTCCCACCTTCGTCAGATGGCCGGTAGCCGCTCCGAAGGTGTTGCCCCTGAGTCGGCCTGTAGCCGCTCCTCATACCAGCTGAAGGAGTCGGCCTGCAGCCACTCTCGCCTTCGTCAGACGGCCAGTAGCTGCTCCGAAGGTGATACCCTCAGGTCGGCCTGTAGCCGCTCCATGCCCCTCCTGCACGAGTCGGCCTGTAGCTGCTCCCGCCTTCGTCAGACGGCCGGTAGCCGCTCCGAAGGGGTCCCAAGGTGCGCTGGTAACCATTCACCCTCAGGCTACGGCCAGTAGCTGGGCCTCAGCACCTTATGGTCGCGCCCCTGGGAAGCCACAGCCAGTAGCTGGGCCCCACGGCAAGAAGCAGCAGAGAGCAGCCCCGCCACCCTAGCATGAGACGAGTGTCCTGACCCACGACGCAGGGGACGTAGGAGAGTACTGGAGAGGCCCTATAGCCTCCCCCGGCCACTGCTTCCTACGACTGGCCCCGGAGAAGACCCACCTGACGGACCCTGATGCAGACCAGTGCTGCAGCCCCTCCCTGACAGCGCCACCTAGCTCTGGGGGATGCAGCCCTCGGGAACTCCAGGCCCTCCCCAGAACACCCAGGCTGGACCTCCCAACGCCCCGACGGCGGAGGACCTCTACCTCCGGCCGAGACCTGAACGAGAGGTTCAGGAAATTGTTCAGCCCCAGTCCTGAGGGCCAGACTCCTGTTCCTAGCCCTGAAAGCACGGGCCCCTTTGCCACCTGCAGCCCCGGATGAGAGAAGACGCCCCTGCGTGTGGTCTCGTGCCCTCTCGGCACGGCCTCCCCTGGCGGTGCCCCTGCCCCGACAGAACTGTAGCCGGCGTGTCTCCCCGCCGCACCCGCTGCCCAGTGACTTATGAGACAGTGATTGCGCCCTTAGTGTAGTGTAACAGTGACAAGGCGATAAAGTGCATTCCTAGTACCAGACCATGCGTTTATGTGAAACTGGAATAATAATGGTTTAATATACGACAGGGCGGAACAGTGAATAACCCATGCAGAATCTAAGTGATAGCGAATAAGACTCATATGCAACACCCCCTCATATTATAATAAGAGAAACACTTAAGCTGTGGAGTTTGTATTAATAAATAACCAAAAGTCCCTTGCTCTCAGAAAATAATAAATTGAACATGCTATCAATAACCTCCGCCTCATACTACCATAACTACAATTAGACCCCAGTGCCTTATACCCTCCCTTAGTAAGCCTCATCTCTAATTCCTCCACGCGCACAGAGACCTTGGACTGTACTAATTCTGCACACTCTGCCTCGAGTGTTATTTCAAGTGTATACAACTATAGTATCCTGGGAGATACTGATTCTCTAGTTATAAGTGTTTGTCTATCTATCTATCTATAGCCTGCAAAGGGTGGCCGCAGACAAAACGCCTCCAAGTTGCTCTGTCACCCACCATTTGACTACCCTCCCCCCAACTCACCCCCCACTCCCTCATATACCTCTCAACTCCATCCCTCCACCTCATCCTCGGTCTACCCCTCCCTCTCCCTCCCTCCACCTCACCTACATACACCCTCTTAGTCAGTCTTTCATTCTCCATTCTCTCCACATGTCCAAACCACCTCAGTGTATTTCTCCTCATCTTCTCAACCACATCCACATCCACCCCACAACGTTCCTTCACTTCTTCATTCGTCAACCTGTTCCTCCATGTCACTCCACATGCTCCTCTCAAGTAACTCATTTCCACTGCTGTCACTCTTAACTTGTTCCCCTCATGCAAGGTCCACGCCTCGCTTCCATACATCAGGGTAGGGATCACAATACTATCATTCAGTAACTTCTTAACTTCCATACTCACCTCCCTATTTCTCATTACTGCTTTCAATGAACCAACAACCTTCCTTCCATGCTGTACCCTTTCACGCACTTCATCCCCCAGAGTTCCATCCTTACTCATCACACTACCCAAGTACTTGAATGTACTCACACTCTCCATATCCTAACCATCCAACCTCACTGTACATTCTCTGACTTCATTCCTCTCAAACACCATAACTTTACTTTTGTTTACATTAAATTTCAGCTTCCTCCTCTTACACACTGTCCCAAATTCATTCACCAAACCTTGCAACTTCCATTCATCTTCACTCAACAATACTGTATCATCAGCAAACAGCAACACCGGAATCTTCCAAATCTCACCCTCATTCATTAGAGCCACCCCTACATCCACTGCCCTACCCTGCACCTCCTTTACAACCCCATCCATGTATATATTAAACAGCCATGGAGACATCACACAACCTTGTTTCAGTCCCGCATTGAGATCAAAGAACTTGCTCAGCTCACCATCCACTCGCACCGTAGCCCTAGCTCCTTCGTACATACTCTTCACAGCATTCAGCAATTTCCCCTCCACTCCATATATTCTTAATACCTTCCACATACCTTGCCTATCTATTCTGTCATAAGCTTTCTCCAAGTCCATGAAGGCAGCATACAATAAGTGTTTGTAATTGACCAAATATTGTATTGTAACATCTGCTGTTGTCCCTTGTCTGACTGAGTAATACATGTGTAAAGGTTATTGCCAGAGTTTCGTGTCCTGCCTCTCTCTTATTTGTACTAAGCCCCGGTCTCGAAAGAGGACCCCGCTACACGTTAGGTGTTCTAGGAACGAGAAGTCGAGCCTTAAACACCTAGCATTACAATATATATATCCTGATCCTTAACTCTAGGTATCCGCATGACATGTACGAGGTCCTAGCTAATATAATGTATCCGCGTGACATGGACGATACCCTAGCTAGTCTTAGTCTATACACATGTTACATGGGTCAAGAATATATAACGTCTTACACTGATCACCAGGGAGGGAGTTAATGAGTCTAGGGAGGGTAGATTCTGTGGGGACGGGGGTTGGGGATGGGTGCATGACACGTATGAAGGTATATATCCTAACCCTTAAGTTTAGGTATGCGCAGGACGTGCGAGGTCCTAGCTAATAAAATGTATCCGCGTGACATAGACAAAACTCTAGCTAACCTTAGGCTATTCACGCTTTACATAAAACGGGAATATATAGTGTCTTACATTGACCACCAAAAAGGGGAGGGGGGGGAATAGTGAGTCTTGGGAGGGTATAATCACGTGGGGACGGGGGTTGGGGCCCAGGGAGGGAAGAGAGAATACACAGGAGAGGATTACACTGACGTCTGTTGTTCTGTGGGGGTGACACTGGGGAGGGTTTGTCATTGTAGTGAAACCAGCCCAATTAAAGAGGGGCGTCGAGCACTCCGCCAGGTAGTATCACAAGTAATAGAGTTCACTATGGTACACAAGGGGAGGGGGGGGGTCACACTAGGGAGGGTTGGTCAATCCTGGGGAAGCGGCATCACGGACTCAGAAGGGGGGAGTAACACCGGGGAAGGGATCTGGCTGCACTAGGGAAGTACACAAACAGAAAGTCTATTACTCACGACTCTGGCGGAGCGGAGGACAGAACCCACGGGATGCCAGGGACTATGCCAGGAGCTTCAGATGTCGGTCAGGCATGGGAGGTGGGCCGCCCAGTGAGTAGTACAGGGGCGGGTGGCCCGTGGGGCTGCCACTAGTCCTCGAGGAGTGGGCAAGTGGTGTAGTGGGCGGCTCCCTGCCGCTACGGCCCGGCAGGAGGTTGGGCTCTCTGGGCTAGGGCCGAAGAGGGCCAGGAGGCGCGGTGCGCGGTGCTGGCCCTTAGTTATCATCAGGGTCCTCGAGGAGGATCGGGGGAGGCCCAGGACTGGGGTCAGGCGTGGAGAGGGTGGCGCCCTGGGTGAGCCGCTGCTGCATCCCGTAGAGGCGGCCATCAGGGAGGGGCTGCAGCCGCCGTTGTTGGGGGAGCCTCAACTGCTGCGACAGACACTGGGGGAGGCCTGCCAACTCCAAGGATAGCGGTCTCACCATCGGGAGGGGGCCGACAGGGGTGAGCTTCAGCCTCTCGTCTGGGGATGCCGTGGGCTGCAAGGACAGGACACCGGCCCTCTGGGACGTCACGCCCACTCTGGTCTCTGGTGGGTCCCTGAAAAGGAGCAAGAGTCATCCTCTTGTGGTGAGGGGCTGGGAGAGGGGCACCTCACTTCGCCCCCAGTGGTGGTTGGGGTGGGAGGCACCTTCTTCTACAGGAGCCTGGGTATGGTCCAGGAGGGGAGCGGCCAGGGGCTGGCTCTCTGGATGCTACAGACCCTGACGGTGGGGAGTAGGTGCCCAATGGATACGCCTGGCTATCGCCACAGCCCTGATGGAGGTTGCTCTCCAGCCATTGTTCTGGAGGCAGGGAGAAGGTGCCTGATGGATATGCCCAGCTATGGCCACAGCTCCGACGAAGGCTGCTCTCTGGCCTTTGGGCCTGGGACTCCTGTCCTGGAGACAGCACTGGTGGAGGGCGATGTCTTGTCCGCTGCTCCTTAAGGGGGATAGCAGCCCTTGAGGCTCCTCCTGAGTCCTCTATCAAAAAGGAGGCTGAGCCAGGGAACTCGGCGTCCAAGGGTCTGTTTGGAATCTTGTCACTACAAGTCCCACCCCGATTCTGGCAAATGTTCCCTCCGCAGGAGTGTAGTGTGCTTGTTCCGCGCCCTGCCGGATGGTCTGGCTGCAGAGAAGAGGGGCATTGGGGTGCAAGGGACATAGGATGCTCTCTCCTGGAAGGTATGACAGGTGAGCCAGTCTCCCTGTCATCTCCTAGTGGGGTGGGTATCGCCCCCCCCATACCCTCCTCCTGGGGTGGTGGTGTCCGGCTCACCCCGCCACACGGGTATTTCAGTGCAACCACATGAAAACTTTATAGGCTACTTCCACTGTGTCTTGTACTCTTTTATGACTGAAACCTGCATTTTTTTTTTTTCCCTGATATCAGATGGGACCACCACTCATGTATTCATTCACATTATCACAACAAGCTGGGCTGCTTTTCGCCGCTGATTGAACAATTATTTCCCCACGATCCACAAAGAGCTCCGTCCTTATTGGCAACCTGTGTGTGTGTGTGTGTGTGTGTGTGTGTGTGTGTGTGTGTGAGAGAGAGAGAGAGAGAGAGAATGAGTATGAGAGTGAATGAGTGAGACAGGGTGGGGGGGGTAGTAGTTCTTGTCTCCCTCCTTGTCCCCCCACCCTCCCCACTCCTGCTTGTCTCCCTCCCCTTCCCCTCACCCCCACTTGTCTCCGTCCCTGCCCTGCCCCACCCCAACTTGTCTCCCTTCCCTCCCTGCCCCACCCCCACATATCTCCCTCTCCTTCCTGTCTCCCTCCCCCACCCCTGCTTGTTTCCCTCCCTGTCCCTCTTGCCCACTGCTTAACTCACTGCCTGCATGCTGTAGCTTGTCCTGAACTGCACCTCCCACCGCCTCACCTTCCTGCGTGTGGTGTTTTGACGTCTCATTTTTTAGCTGATGCAATCCGTGCTCTGTTTATAACTTGCAACGTTGTGTGTTTTTCTATCATAATTTTATGCCTAGCACCGCGTTCTACCACTAGCCATGTAGTATACCTCTGAAACATAAATTGAGGCCTGCCGCCGCAATATGTCCATTGTCATCGTGTAGTCAGGTGCTGTAAAAAATAGGCAGCTTCCTCTGACCACGTTATACTTATTTTTTTCACAGTGACATTTTTTGGACACAAATGGCACCTTCCATGATATGGTTTATTTTGTTTTGTAACTGTGCATTATTTGAGCCGTGACTGTATTACTGAAATAACGTTAGAATCCTGTGCTTCTTAACACTTTTGTGGTACAACCCCCCTGCAGCCAGCAGAACCCTCCTTTCCAGCTGAAAATCCACATGCTCGAGTTTTTTCTTTATAGGTCATTTTTTCACCCCAAAATACAGTAAAACCTCACTATACCAGACTAACTGGGGCCCAAGCCATTCCCCCCAAAACTGAAATTCCACTAAAAGCGACATCTGGACATCTCCCTGCTAACCTGGACTTTTTCTGATATATCAGACATTAGTCCAGATCGCAACAATGGTTATTAAACTGTTTTCACTACCATTGCAGTACTGTACTGTATTATGCATTCACCACAATAATTAAATGGTATAATATATACTACTACTGCTGCACTGTACACTGATAAACATGTCTTTTATTTACCTTACTGTGGTGAACATAGCTGCAGTGGTCAGGTAATCGGGACTGCTTCTGGCTTTATCAGACTTTTTCCGAGATAAAAGAACAGAAGAGTTACAGGTCAACATTTTTTTGAGTAAGATATTTGTATAGGTAACAAATATGCAGAAAATTACTGTCAACCATTCCCCCCCCCCAAAAAAAAAAAAAAATGTGCAGGTACATGAAAAAATAATAAAGTAGCTGAAAAATCACATGACACTGAAACGGCCTCTGACTGATTGTGACATCATTACTCCCACTGAGGCAGCATAGCCGACTTTGTTAACATTTAGTTTGCATACACTGCTTATTTCTGACTTCCAAGAATGCCCAAATACAAGAGGAATAATTGTTAGTGTTTCATTCCAATGTGTAAGTGCACACACAAAAGCACACCAGGGAAATTGTTCCTCTGTGTACCAGCCAGTATGAATAAATGAAAGCTGTGGTGGCTGGCTGCTCGTTGGATGTTCGCAGTGCTGGAATGCAGTCTTTACTGTTGTGAAAATATTATTTTCTTCACCATATAGGTCCATACACACCTAATTATCTGAAATCCAGTCAGAAAAACTGTGCTTAACTTAACTATTATTAGAAAATTAGGATTCAGAGTGAAAACATGCTAAGGTTTGCGAGTATTTCTACTTTAGATCACCAACAAGCCTTGACAGACTTCTGTTTTGCACAAATACTGATTTACAGTGCTGATAAATGTACTTGCATTTTCATATTTAAACAAAGCAGAAGTCTGCCAAGGAAAGCTGTTGAGGTAAAGGAGACACACTTCTGCTAACTTTAGCACGTTCTTGCTCTGAATCCAGGTTTTTTATGAAGTTAAATAAAAATTTAACCGGATTTCGAATAATTGGGTGTATGAACCTACATGATAAAATCTATAACACTTACCTATTAAGTGCTGATTCGATGTTGATTCAGTAAATGACCACCAATTTGGTATTTCGTTGCACCAAAACTAATAATGAAGAGGTCAAATATTAAACATTCATGAGCATAATACCAATGTACACTAATACAGTACGCCATACATTAAACACTTTCCACATCATGAGGTACGAGCACTGCCCAGGAAGGGTGTAGCTGTAAGCTGTTTCTAGTCAGTTTCACTGCAGTTTACTTACCTAACAGGTACCACCCATTTACACCATGAAAAGTATTCATTCACAACATACATGAAGGGGGTAGTTTGGATCTACTGTGGCCATGTCCATAAATATCATGTCAACTATTATCGCTGTTACAGGTAAAGACTTGTGTGATAGACTGAAGCGTCATCTGCAGTATGAATACTGACGTCATCGCTAATCTGGCGGATGCTTTCCTCCAGCCGCAAAGAATTAAAGTTATCACATCTTGATCAGTGCAACTGATAAATTACGATATATATACCTTAAGTTTGTAAGTACATGGCACAATGCTCTTGCCATTTTTAACCTAGAACCAGAAACATGTCTATTTAGTCTGGTACAACCTCGATTCCAATAAAAGCAAATTCCGGTCCATTGAAGTCCGTTATATCGAGGTTTTACTATATTTGGATTAGTGGATATGTTTTTGTACTGTTAGAAAGCTGGGACTTTGTAGAATATGATGAAAGAAAAAAGAAGGGAAAATTGCATAAAGTAAAACAGTTATGATGAGTAAGGTTTGAAATCCCCCACTCTCCCTCACCAGCTGAAAATCTGTGTGCTCTAATTTTTCTTTTCTGATCATTTTTTCACCCCAAAATATTTGTGTCAGTGGATTTGATTTTGTATCGTTAGAAAGCTTATTTTCTGTGGAATAAAATTAAAGAAAATAGAAAGTGATATTGCGTAGAGTGAAATAGTTATGACGAGTATAACTTGAAAGAGTGCATAAAAACCTATCAATCTATCTATTGCCAGATGCCTTAATCCCTTATTCAGGGTGGCAACAAACAAATCGCCTCCACGTCACCGTGTTCCCTGCCATTTCACTGCCCCCGTCTCTCATATACCTCTCCACTCCATCTCTCCATCTCATCCTTGGCCTTCTGCTCCCTCTCTCCCCCTCCACATCACTCACATACACTCTCCTCGTCAGTCTCCCACTCTCTATCCTCTCCACATGGCCAAACCACCTGAATATGTTTCTCCTAATGCTTCCTATCACATCCACATCCACACCACAACACTCCTTCACATCCTCACTTGTCAGTCTGTCTCTCCATGTGACTCCACATGCTCCTCTCAAATAACTCATTTCCACTGCTCTCACTCTTACTTGTGTCCCTTCAACAATGCCCAAGCTTCACTTCCATCAGTCAGAGTTGGTATCACAATACCGTCATGTAATAACTTTTTCACTTCCCTGTTTCTTATCACTGCCTTCAAGGAACCAGCAACGTTTTTACCTTGCTGTACTCTTTCAAGCACTTCACCCTCCAAACTTCCATCCTTACTCATCACACTACCCAAGTACTTAAACATACTCATATTTTCCATTTCCTCACCATCCAACTTCACTGTACATTCACTGACTTCACCTCTCTCGAAGACCATAACTTTACTCTTCCCTACATTCACCTTTAGATTCCGTTTCTTACACACACTCCCAAACTCATCCACCAAGCCTTGCAGCTCCCCTTCGTCTTCATTTAACAACACAGTATCATCTGCAAACACCAGTACAGGGAGTTTCCAAATACTGCTCTCTCTCATGAGGGCCACTCCAACATCCACTGCCCTACCTTGTATCTCTTTTACAACCTCATCCATATACAGATTAATCAACCATGGAGACATGACACATCCCTGTTTCAACCCAACCTTCAAACAGAAAAACTCACACAGTTCACTATCCACACGCACTGCAGCCTTAGCACCCTCATACATACTCTTCACAGCATTCAACAACTTCCCATCTACTCCATATATTCTTAATACTTTCCACAATCCTTGTCTATCCATCCTGTCATATGCTTTCTCCAATTCCATGAAAGTCGCATACAACTTCTTTCCCTTCTCTAAACACTTTCCCACTAAACATCTAAGATTGAATACCTGAACTACACAACCTTTTCCTTTCCTAAAGCCTTCCTGTTCTTCTCCAACTAATTCCTCTGTTATTTCCCTAACTCTGTCACTGAGTATCCTACCGAATACTTTTCCTATTATGCTAAGAAGTCAAATGCCCCTATGATTACCACACACTTCTTTTTCCCCTTTCCCTTTGTACAAGGGAATAATTATACCTGACGTCCAATCCTCAGGGACTCTACCTTCCTCCCAGGCCAATCTGCACATCTTCTACATCCATTCTACTACTATCTCTCCCCCATGCTTCAGCATTTCACCACACTTTCCATCAATTCCTGGGGCTTTCCTCATTTTGACTTTCTTCATTGCTTCCACAATTTCCATCCTACTGATTTCTTCCTGTCTTCTCATCTCTCTCCTTCTCCCAATCATTCCCCAGCCACTTATACTCGCATTACTTTCATTCTCTATGTTCAACAGTTCATTAAAGTGTTCTCTCCATCTGCTCACCTTTTCTTCCTTCTCAACTTGTAATCTACCTTTTTTTTTTTTTTTCACTCCCCCACCGACTTCACTGCCACCCTGTCTGACTCTCTTACGCTCTTTCCAGAACATTTTCTTAAATTCCCCCCACTTGACACTCAAATTCCTTCCAAACTCCTCATCCACTCTCTTCTTATTCTCTCTTACTAATCTTTTCACCTCTCTCCCTTTCTACACATAACTCTCTCTTCCGTCTCGCAACTTCTTCCACGCCACCTATTTCTCATCTATTCATTATATGCTTTCTTCTTTTGTGCCACAGCCTGTCTCACCTCTTCTGCTGTTCCTTGCACCTCCTTTCGTCTTCTCTTTACCCCACACACCACCTCACATGCTGCACATATTTCTTCTGTGAATATCTTGCACACACCTTCCACGTCTCCCATCTGCTCCAGTTCATATTTACCCAATCGTTCCTCCACTTCTCTCTTATATTCTGCCTTTTTCTCATCCTTACATCTACTTCTTCCTTCTGTCCTTCCCTTCTATTTCTCCATTTTACTTGGACCTTGATTCTGACCACCACCAAGTGGTGGCCAGAAAGTCCGTTCCCCCCAACCTCTATATGCTCTTGAATCCATTACACATCTTCACATCCTTTCATTCACACACACATAATCAATCATTGCCTTCCTTTCATTCAGTTCACCATCCACCCTCCTCATCACTCGCCATGTATACCTGTGGATCATTTTGTGTCTGAAAAGGGTATTGGCTATCACCAATCCCCTCCCAGCAAAAATGTCCACTAAAGCACTGCCATTCTCATTTATCTCAGCAGGCACACCCCACTCACCAACCACTCCATCCACCTTCACATTCCCTACTTTACCATACATATCACCAATCATAAACACACTCTCATTCCTTTCAAACTTTTCCATGTACACTTCATGTCCAGAACTCTTCTCTCACTCTGCTTGCACGATCTTGCGTTGATGCATACACGCACACAATTGCCCACATTTGTAGTCCAACTTTCAGTCTTACCCACACAATCCTTGAACCAACTGATCCATACTCTCTAATATTCTCCTTCCGTCTGTTACTCACAACAATACACTCCCTCTTTTGCCCTCTCCTTCTCACCTACTCCTACACATATACCCCATCCATACTCCCATTCTCACCTCCCTATTTAGTTTCAGTTAATCCACATACATCCACTTTTGCATCCTCAAGCACCTGGACAATCTCTCTCTCTTTCACCTCATCATTTGCACCCCTTACATTCCAGGTCGCCATCCGTATCATGTCCTTTGTACAGTCCTTGGTCGTCATCTTTTGGTCAGTCCTGGTCCGAGGCTTCTTGTTCGTATTTTTAGTTAGTTGTTTTCCATGAAGGGGCACTAACCCTCCGCCAGTGCACTGCACTTGCTGTCATGTAGGGAACACGTGTCGGTTAGTTATAACATTACCACCCAGCGTTGTAAATGATTTCCTGGTTAACAGGAAGTCATTTGGTTGGCCACTCAATGTAGAGCTACCCTAAACACAGGGTACCACTACAGTAAGTGGGTGGATGATGGGCGCCCCTATCTACCACTAAATAAAAATGTTTGTATCATTTCCCCCCCGCCCAAGTGTTTTTTGGTCACGTTTTCAAATTTTTCCACGAATTAAAATAGTATCGTCGAACTGGAAATCAGGCTAATATCAGACCAAATTTCAGAACACTAGATGCAATTCCTGATTTACGGTGAATATTTCTTTGTTTGGATGCGGATCCGCATCCAAAGAGCAGGTTGGACACTTTCAGGTTGGACGCAGATCCGTGTCCAAAGTCTACAAAGCTGTTAAAGATTTCACATTTTCAAGATACCATAGTCATTCTTCAAGCTCTGATGACCTGTCATGAACAACATTTGTAAACACACTACTATGACCTTTTTACCATCTTCTGAAAGTAAGAAATTTATTATATTAGAAGAACAGCATCAATTTGCAGAATTGGACAGGAAAGTCTGTCTGAGCTTTTCACTTTGTGGACTCCATGATGATCTCAAGTCTGCCTTTGTTTGTTAGGCAGCGCTGAACAAATCATGCTACTTGCCAGTATGATGATGTAGCAGCCATGGCTCAGTGGGTTAGAGCGCTCTGCATTGACCGAAGGGTCGGAGGATCGAATCCACCCAAGGGTCATTGGTAGACATCAGGATGAGCATCCGGTCATAAAATGCTACACACTCCAATCCATAAGTCCTCTACCCAGGGGCAACGCCTTAGCCCTTCGGGGATACCAGGCGTAAAACCTTTTTTTTTTTTTTTTTTTTTTTTTTTTTGACAGTGTGATGATCGCTTTACTTTCCCCCCCTTTCTTTAATAGAACAGAGGAAGGAAAAACAAATGAATAATAAAAATAATCCATACACCAGATTACTGGCAACCTCCATTCATGAAATATCTGTGACAATTGGACTTGAATTGCTGTAGGTTGAAGTTTGGGGGGAAACAACTCCGAGGAAGTGAGTTCCGGGGAGATGCAGTTCGGGGCATAAAAGAATTCTGATAGGCAGAAGTTCTGCAATATGGTTGTGTGACATTCCCATCATGAACACTACCAGATGCCCATGAGGGAAAGAATGGTGAGGTGGCACAATGGACGCAACTTCATCTAAGCATTTGCCATAAAAATACAGTATCTGTAAAATAATGCAAGGGAGGCAACATTCCATCTTACTTGTAGGGGAGGTAATTTACTTATAACAGCAGGGTTATTAATCATTCCAACAGCTTTGTTCTGAATTTTGTCTAATTGTTTTAGTGCATCAACCTCTCCACATCTGTTCCACAAGGGTGAGCAATATTCAAGCTGAAAGCACACATGGCTTTTATAAATCATAGCTTACTGCTCATCAGTGAAGAAGTTACGGACTCTGTACAATAATCCAAGTTTCTTTGAGGCAGTTTTAGCCAGTGATCTGACATAAGAGGTCCAGCTGAGGGCACTGTTAAGTGAAACACTGAGAATTTCAATATTTTTGGAGATGGGAATATTAGTAGCACTGAAGGTAATATACGAATCTGGCAATATCTAATAGCAAACTGTATATATATGGTTTTACTAGCATTAAATGGGACAAGGTTATTGTGTCCCCATTCACTGATCTTAGTTAATTATAAGTCTTGATTTATGGAGATGGCTGTACTCAGTTGACAGAGATATTAAACTTTGTAAATGAGTGTCTGAGTGTGAATGAACTGTGAAGTGTCATCTACATACGAATGAATGGCTTGTGGGTGGCAGATAAGTGATCATTAATATGAACTAGGAATGGGGTTGGTGCCAGAACTGATCCTTATGGCATGCTGTCGTTAACTGAGTGGAGATTGGAATATACACCATCTTTTATTTTTCTGTCACTGAGATATGAGGAAAGCAGAGGAGCAAAAGACAATAGTCCATAGAAAGGGAGTTTGGACAGCAAGGAACAGTGTCACACTCTGTAGACGGCTTTAGAAATATCAAGGGCTATGCATGAGCATCTCCATGTTGGTCAATTGACTGTTGTTTTGTGTTGTTGTTGTTGTAAATATTTGCCCGCACTTGGTGGGACATGGGCAAACTGACAGCCCATCAGGGAAAAATGCAGAAAACGCTCTCCCATGGGAGCATAGCATGGCAGGCAATGGCAGACGAGGAAGGGCGGCAAGGGCAGGAGACGACTTGGTGGAAGAGGACCGGCTGTTGATGGTCGAACAAATGAAATGAGGGCAGGGCGGGACAGGTAAAGCAGGGTGGAATCGCTGGGCCTGTGGAGTGGGCACCAACAACGAGCTGCAGGTGGAACACCACCCTGACGCTGCCCTCAACCCCCTTCCCCCTGGTGGAAAAGGGCAATGGAAGCTTGCCCAGCTCCCCAGCAGCAGCAGATGGATGCCAAGGAGGGTAGGCCCAGTCACAGTCTAAAAGAGAGAGGGCCCTGATCCAGGTAGTGGCAGAGGGAGGGTCGTTGGCCGTGGTCTATGGGCCGAGGAGTCTTGACCTCCTGGTGGGAAGATCTAGGTTCTCAAACTCCAGGTGGAAGGGACAGGCCAGGCCCCCTCAGCTGAGGCAGCTGGTAAGGAGAGCTGGTCCCGCCGGGAACAGTGGTGGAGGAGTTGTCGCGACGAGAGATGGACTGCAGTCAATTGACTGATGGATGGTATTAGTCAGGAGACTGAGTATGTCAATGGTGGATCTTTCTTGGCAAAAACCATATTGTCTACCACTAGTTAAGTTGTTGTATTCAATGTGTTTAACTAAGTGCTTATTAATTACAGTTTCAAATACTTTACCAACAGAAGATGTGATAGCTATTGGTCTATAATCTGAGGGGTCAGAGGAACTTGGTGGGCTAGATCCACTGTTTGGCCCTTGGCCTTTGGCTGATGCTGCTACAGTGAGTGAGGCAATAGGCAGGATGCAGGTGGGGAAGGCAGCAGGTGTGTTTGGGTTGACTGCTGAAATGTTGAAGGCCTCAGGAGTTATAAGGGTAAGGTTAGTCACTGACCTGATAAATATGATTATATATGAGTGTGTTGTCCCAGATGACCGGCAGAAGAGTGTATTTGTAAATGTGCATAAGAGGAAAGGTGATGCCCTGGAAAGAAAAAATTATAGAGGTATAAAGCTTTTAGATCAGATAATGATGGTAATGCAGAGAGTTCTAGAAGGTATGATTAGAGAAAGAGTGAATATTGATGTGATGCAGTTTGGGTTTATGCCAGGCAGGGGGACCACAGATGCTATATTCATTGTTCGACAGCTTCAGGAAAAATATATAGGAAAGAAAGGGGAACTGTACTTTGTTTTTGTTGATTTGGAGAAGGCCTTTGACAGAGTTCCTAGAGAGGTGGTGAAGTGGGCAATGAGAATGCTTGGGATGGAGTGGCTGGTTAGGGTGGTTATGGCCATGTATGTGGGTGCTCGCACCCAGGTAAGAGAATGGTGATATCAGTGATGAGTTCTCCGTGAATGTTGGTGTGCATCAGGGGTCAGTTTTAAGTCCCTTGTTGTTTATCATGGTACTTGAAGCCCTCTCACGTGGCTTTAGAAATGGACTTCTGTGGGAGATGTTGTATGCTGATGATTGCAGAGGATGAAAGGGAGGCGGAGGAAAGATTTAGGAAGTGGAGAGATGATATGGGGCACAAGGGCTTAACAGTAAATGCAGATAAAACAAAAGTGATGATATCTAGGGTTTGTGGCGGTACTGTCATGAGCAATTTGCCACAAGGGCGTGGGAAGTAATTCCATTTGTGCAGTGTTTGTGATAAGTGGGTGCATAAGAGATGTAATGGTATCAAAGGTAGACTGCAAGATAATGCTGATTTCATGTCTGCAGTATGTTGGGGAGCACAGGTTGAGACTGTCAGACGTGAAAGGATTGAACTTGCTGGCCAGTCTCTTGAATGTGTGGAAGAGTTGCTAAATGGGAGACATGTTATGTGCTGGAGGTGAAGCTGGAGCCAGCTCTGTGGCTAGGGTGAGAAGTGGTTGGAAGAAGTTCAGGGAACTCTTGCCTCTCCTGACATGAGGGCTCTCCTTACATGCTAAAGGATCTTTGTATGCAGCATGTGTTAGGAGTGTAATACTGTATGGCAATGAGACCTGGGCAATAACGGAAGAGGATATCCACAGGCTCAGACATACACAATTGACAATGATTAGGTGGATGTGCAGTGCATCCCTGTGTGCAAGGCCTGGGGGGGCTGGGTTTACAATGGAAGAGTTTAGTGGTAGCATGGGATTGGAGTGTATTGGTGTTGTGATGAGGTGAGGTAGACTGAGGTGGTTTGGGCATGTGGGATGATAATTGGGTGTAGAAAGTGAGAAGTGTTAATATTGGGGGTGTGGTTGTGAGGGGTAGATCGAAAAAGACATGGAACGTGGTCATTATGTGTGATCTCAGGGTTGAGTGACTGAACAGGGAGGCTGCCACAGATTCAGCAGCATGGAGAGCCGCCATTAGGTGACCAAGGCTAAAGCATGCAAGCGTATTGGAGCCTTCAAAAATGAATGGATGATGACTTGTTAAAGTTATTGCTGAATGAACTGAGAGTTGACCAGAATATTTTATTGTCATTAGGGTTGTTAAGTAGTTTTGATGCTTGATTTTGAAGAAAATTTGATTTTGTGAGACTTATTGCATGGTTTCCAGCCATTTTAAATTGACAGAGTGATTCACATGTTTTTTATTTTAAGTAAGAGTTATATGCTAATGACTTTTGGGCCATTGCTCTGGCACAGTTGCTATTAAACCATTTTGGAGAGTTTGATCTTCTAGTAAAATGCTAACTTGGTATAAATAAATCCATACCAGCTAGAATTAAGTCATTAATGTGGGACTGGGCAGAACCGACATCACTAGGGAAGAAAGACTGCCATGGAATGTCAGCAAGATAATTTCTAAATCCATCCCAGTTTGCCCTATCAAAGTACCACTGGATCAACCGTATGTTTTGGGCTTACAGAAAACAGTTAACGTGTTAGCCAAAACTGCCTGTTTCAAGTCACTAAATACTCTAAATATCATGCAGTAAGAGGTGATTGTACAGTCTGCAAAAAAGGGTCAATAAACACAACGCAGCATACTGTATAATCATAATTTTTAAGGCCACAGAACCTAACCCCCTCACTTACCTTTAACTGTTATGGAATAACTTTATATTAAATGAAATTCACATTACATGACTGTTTAAAGAACACAACCTTTGTGTGAACTGAGTGGATACTGTACACCTCCTGTAACAAAACTAAACATACAGTATTTTAGGAGACTTTTTTATGATCCATGGTAGGCCTTCTTGCATAGTCTGTTTCCTATTTCCATGAGTCTTCACTGTATTCAATTCCCCCTCCCCCCCAATTTTGAACACTGTATAAAGATCTTGTCTGATAATTTTCAAAGTATTTTTA
>NC_137010.1:33382173-33435826 GCF_032717465.1 Coenobita brevimanus
GATTGTGCCAGTGATTAACGAATGCTCTTAACTCAAGATAGGTAACCTGGGGTGTTTTCTATCCCAGGACATCTTTTGTTTTTCTTTTTTTGCTTGCCATACCAATGCCACACATCACCCAGGCCTGGGCCACTCAGTAGCTTCATTGTTCATCCAGACATCACCGAAGGAGGGGGGGGGGTCAAGTTTCACCCCCTATAGGATCCCTAGATGTGCCCCCCCCCCCCAGCAGTTTTGGGGTAGAAACTACCCCAGGTTATATACCTATAGTGACTATTTTTTCCCTCTTATCCAGGTTCACTTTTCATCCTTGGGGATTGTGCTCTGGGCTACAAGAGGTTCCACCCTTCATCAATCTGTGCCTCTACAGGGATTGGGCCTATCTCAGCTTCAACTTGTTAATAATTTAATTTCAAATTTTTCGAAAATGGATTTTTTCGTTAATTTTTTAAAAATATTTTTAATTTTCAATTCATAATAGTTTCAGGAGTAAAACACAGCATAAAGGTGAAAGTTTACTCATGTGTATTTTTACACTGATATATGTAAAAGAACTACTTTTCCACAATTTTTTTCCTTCGTGGGGTTGATTCTACCCCAGGTTACCTGAATAAGGACCGTTTCAGAATATTACCTATCTAGGGTTAAAGCACAATACTGTGTGGCCTGTTTTATGGAATGCACATCTTAGTTTGCACTAAGTTAGGTGCTGCCTGTTGCTGCTCCAGGAAACCCTCAAAGTCCAGGTCAGACACTACAGACATTACATCATCGTCCTGCTGCTGTGGCCACCACCAGGACTCCCGCCACCACTCACTCACACACCAGCTGCACCCCACCACACATACTCACCAGCCCCACCCTTAAGCATCGCACGCTACAAATTATGCTCGCAAGTTGCAAGAGAATACCATATTTGCCTCAATTTTTCATGCCTGTTGCACACTGCAAGTAGCAAATGCACTTTCTAAATAATTAATTATTGTCAGACCCCCACCGCACATTAGGCGAGACACACTTCACAAAGGCGCATTTTAGGCAAGATGACTATATATATACATATATACACACACACACACACATATATATATATACATATATATATATATATATATATATATATAGTGCCCTCGCAAAGTGACCGAGTTTATGGGCGGCAGACGAGCGTGTTCACTGAGAACAACATATCTTTAGGGAAAAATAGCTTATGGGTGGCACCACTCCCTCAAAGTCCACTTTTTGAGTCACAGAGATGTATTTCTGGGCACATTTTAAACACATATAGTAAAGATACTTAAAATATAAAACCCATGGTTATTTACCTTAAATCAAACAGGTGCCAGTCCTGATTGGCTTGAATACAAGTGGTTCTGAGGCAGGGAGATACAGTTCGGGTGTCCCCACCACATCACCTTCCACTCCTTTGTTCTCGTCACCAGTCTCGCCCTCATCACCTGACTGCACACTTGCCCACGTGCCTCTAGCTCATTCATCTCTTCCATAAAACCTTCAAACTCCAAAGATGACAACAATGACATCACATCATCATCGTCTTCCCCAGGAAGTGTAGAAGACGATGTAGAGGCAACTGGTTGCTGCTGTTCTTGAGTTCGGCAGTGGCGTGTGACGAGTGTTTGTTTCTTCTGCTGACTTCCATATTGTGCCTTTCAATGTAATAACAAAAAGTGGTTTCTAATCCACTAAGCACTTCCTGTGTCCTAATGTAGCTGGTTTCATTTGCCTTGACCTCTTCTCTCAGAACATCCACTGCCACCAGAATTTTATTGATCTTCTACATAAGCAAATCTTCATCCTCCATTGGATTCTGCTCAACAGGTTGCTCAGATCTGGCCTCTTGTGCAATGTCTAAAGGAGGGGGGGGAATGTTCACTATGGGAGATGGCAGTTATGGCCCACTCTTTCCCCCAATTTCGTTCACTCGGAGTTCAACTCATTAATTATGGTTTTGTGGACCTAATTATCCCCTGCTCGTTCACTAGGCGAATCATTTACTCTGAATACATTCACTGTGCGGGGGCAAGATATATAGACGTGTGTGTGTGTGTGTGTGATTAATAATAGACTAAATGAGCATTGCAATGTCTAGTCAAGTCTGCTGTCAATGTATCCACTTCTTAATCCTTCCAATCAAAATACTGTTCTCTTCCTTTATGATTGTGATGGAACAAGTACTGTATACTGTAACTGTCTTCTCATTACCTCCCTTTCAAATTTACGACTTCTAGTCAATATTATCAGTACTGTACTTCCTTCAAATTATGTCTCATCATTCAGAATGCTAATTCTCCACTTTCCATTTTTTAATTATAATCTCCATGTCCTTCTCACTGCCTTCTATAACCTTTTGATCTGTGTCACTATCCACCTTACTCCTTTCTTCATTTAAAGATCGGGGAGGCCAGGGAGGGGGAACTTTCGAGCGAACTCCTCCACCCTCCCCTTCAGCTCTTCAATCCGTTCTCTAAATTCTGAATCTTCAGCCAGAACACGCTTGAAGTCAACCAACTTGGGGCCAGACTTGGCTTGCACATCTTTAGCAATCTTGAATGCTGTGTAGGAAAAATGAAGAGCAAATTTAATCATCAAAGTTAAAACATAGTCAAGAAATAATGGCAAACTGGTTACTAATCTACCTACCTATCTGTCTACATGTTCATACACACACTTGTCCCCCCCAAACACACACACACACATTAACCCGCCGCGTGCCAGTGCCGTTTTAAAACGGTTTAAAATAAAAAAACACTGTGACTGCATTTTTCAAGAATCGTGGGTAAAAATTGACAGGCATGTACGGTAACTGTTCTTCTACCATCCCCCAGGCTGTCAAGGCCATACACTCACTCGCTCCCCCCCTCACGCTCACTCTGCCTGTGTGCCTCTCCACTGCTGTACATAGTGAAGGTATTTTGTAAATATTTTCATATAAGTGTAAGTTGTAAATATTTTCTTGTAAGTGTAAGGACTATATAGTGAAGTCAAGTTGTAAATACTTTATTGTAAGTGCCAGGACTGTACATAATGAAGTCAGGTTGTATCTATCTTCAAGTAAGTGTACGATAATGCATTCACAGTGAGAATGACACACAAATTGTGATAGATGCTGAAGTAGTAAGTAATCAGAAAAGTGTACTGAACACTGCTATACCTTCCCAGCATAAATACCTGAGTATACCTTACAAAGAAAATGGCTTTCTCTCATGTATGTGATGAGTGTGAGAAAGAGGCTATACCTGTACACGAGTATGCAGGACTCAATAAAACTCATTTCCGAGCCTCGGTGGGCATTTTAATGGCGAAATTCATTGTTTCCACACCAAAATCTATCATTTAAAAAAAAAAAAAAAAAAAAAAAAAAAAAAAGGCCGGCACTGGGGTGACCCTTAGGGCTAAAAATAGCCGGCATGCAGCGGGTTAAGGCAATGCCTGAGGCAACATGTCTGTCACCTCCCTTCACACTGGCCACACCTAAATAGTATCTTTATGAGCCAAGCTCTGTACTTGATTAAACTAAACTATGTTCTATATAGCAGGGCAAGTATAAGCAAAAGTGTTGTCCAAATAACAGAAAACATTCAGTTAGTGCAAGAATCTGCTGACCAACGCATCATCAGCTGGGTGTTGTTTGTCACCAAGCAGGTAGCTGCGAGATGCATACCTGTAAGTGGAAGTGATCTTTCCAAGTGAAATACCACAAGATGAGCATCATCATTAGTAAAGTGAATAAGGAAGGGGTTAAGAAAAGGAGTAAAGGTAGAATACAGGATGATGATTTCTACCAAGAACTTGTTGAAATGGAAAACATATAATACATTAATAGTGTGTTAGTGCTAACTTTAACATATGGATGTGAGACTATGGTGTGGCATGAAACTGAAGTCAAGAGTAAGAGCAGTGGAGATGGGACAGTTCAGGAATGTACAGTATGTGAAGTACAGAGAGTGGATAGGATACGAAATGATATGATTCATGAACGATGTGGAGTAAGGAAGTCTGTGGACACCAGAATCCAGAGAGTGTACTGAGATGGTATGGTGATGTGGAGAGAATGGATGACAACAGAATGGTGAATAAGCATATCTAAGCAAATTTGAAGGAGGAACCAGGCAAGGTAGGACAAGAAGGTGGAGGGATATGGTGGATGAGTGTATGAGGACGAGAGGTTTGGAAGTCAGTGAGGCTAGGGGACTGCCAAGAGATTAAGCTGCCTGGATGAATGTTGTGGGAAGTGCATAATCAAGGATTTGGTGCCCCTTTTTAACATGACAGTGCCCAGACTTACTCTACTGGACACGTTTGTACATAGCTACAGAATGTGGTGAATGTTTTGGGTGCATCAGATAGAGCCAGGATTCCAGGGGCTTGAATGATGAGTGAATGGAAGTATGGCCCATTGGACTGGGCAAACTCAGGCTGTCTGGACATGCTACTCCTCACTCTGTCCTAGGGTGGGAAAGGAGGTCCAGATGATGATCATGATGATGACGATTAGAGAAAGTGAAGAAACTGGAGAAAACTTTTCAAAGTGAAATAGATGAAATTATGATGCAATTATCCATGCACAAGGAAGAAAATGAAAAATTAGTAAAGGAATTAAACAGAAAAGGCACAACAATAGATGAGCTGTCAGTTGAGGTGGGTTCACTTAGAAGGAAGACTACTGAAATGGGAAGTACAGATGTCAACCATGAGTGTATTATAGGAGGTCAGAAATGATACAGAGACAATTAGGGAAGCAAGCAGTCTGATTGACCAAAGCAGTGATACTGAAGAGAAGATAACCCAGGTGAACGAAGTGATGATGCAATGTTACAAATGATGATGTAGAAACTACGTATGCTGAAATGGTGAAAGTAAGGAAAGACAAAAACGAGTTGAAGAAAAAAAGCATTTGAAAGGAAGTGAAAGAAATCACCAAAAAGAACCCAAAAGTGGTCGAAGATTCAGCAAATATCAACAAATCTATAGTAATCACTAGTATAGATGAGAAAGAAATCCATCCATCCATCATCCAATCCTACATTGCCCCATGAGGTGCGTAGGAGCCCGGGGCTAGGCAGCTGGTCTCAACATTTAAGATGAGAGTGACCAGCCTCATTCATCCCTGAGTGGCATTACATGAGCAATCAACCCCAACCATCCCTTGGATATAAACCTTCACCAGCTCAATCCGACTGGAGTGCAATAATTACCCACTAAACCACCAGGTGCCAAAATTTGGCTATATGATTACCATCCAGCGTAGTAAATGGTTTCCTGGTGTACAGGAAACCATTTGGCTTGTCACTCAGTGTAGAGTCACCCACAGGCAGAAGGAAAAGGAAAAAATGAAGGAAAGAAAGACAGAAGAGGGAGTGTAAAGTCACCCGTAGGCAGAAGGACACGGAAAGAGTGAAGGAAAGAACAGAAGAGGATGGAAGGAAAGAGGGATGGAAGAGAGGAAAGTGCAGACACTCGAAAGCAGCACAACATCAAGTGAGTGGATGGTGAGCGCCCCCACCTACCACATGAGAAAGAAATAAAAAACAAAACTTCAAAACAAAATGGAGATGGCAAATATAATGAACATTTTGAAGGAAGTATCGGATGAAATCAGTGATAAAGACATAGAGAAACACAAAAGGCTAGGGAAATATGAGAGAATTAAGTCACGGCCCATGAAAGTAACCTTCCAGAGTGTGAACACTGTGGAGAAAATACTAAAAAATGCAAACAAACTCATGGAAAAAGAGGAATTTAAAAAAGTATGGATAAAAAGATACCTAACTCAAGAGGAATTGGAAATATTAAAGGAGAAGAGGGAGGAAGCAAAACAAAGAACGAGGACTAATCAGAGGAAGAGTAAATTTTTTTACAAAGTAATTGGATTGCAGGTACAAAAGAGGTACATAACTAACAGGAAATAAAAAGAAGGGAGGTAGTAGACTCAAGCTATGGCAAGTATGTAAACAAAATGATTATGGTGATGTACTCAACTGTACACTCAATCCTCGTAAATCGTGGCAATTTGGGTCTGGACCACTGCCGTGATTTACAAATTCCGTTATTTATGAATAATAACTCTTATGTGAAAAATTAATTTGAGTCTGGATTTCGGCCAACCCGCCCCCACAGCACCCTACCTATGCCCATCTAAGCACCATCAAACACAAACATACAAATTTAGGAATATTCAGTGCATGTATTATATAGAAATAAGCAATGTTAAGGGATCTCACCTTAATCCTATGAAGAAGTTGCGTAAGTGAATGGAGTGGGGTGGTGTTGGGAAGAACTTAGAACCTCTCAGCACTCGTTCTTCCCAAACTCTTTCACCAGCTTTGAAAACTTCTCTCCCTTCTCAACACAACGAATGAGCTCCAAAAGTTGACTGTACAACAACGGCGGCAGCTTCTTGACGCCATACTCCTTTGAGCGCTTCATCGGGGGGTCGGGAGGGGCCATGACAGGTAGGAGGCGGGGGGAAGTTGCACAAAAAAGGCAGGTAACTCTCGTACTCCACGGCGACGGTTTGTAGTGTGCAGACTGGCAGGACAAGAACAACAACAACATGGCAGCATTAGTATGCACACTTGCCACCAGGGACGCATGGTGATTGGTTGTTGGGTCGCGATTTTCAGTTTGAATGCCGTGGTTTACGGTTCTCCTTGGAAAAGGCCCACTTCAGTGCCTAGGTCAGCGATTTTCGTGACTTAACAGTGATTTAAGGTTGGAGGCATTCTCAAGGCCACTTAGACGTGATTTACGAATCCGTGATTTATGAACACGCGATTTACGAGGATTGAGTGTATATGGAATGGTATCTAAATTATTAGATATGAAACTATCCCCCCCCCCAAAAAAAAAAGAACCACATATTATTGGCCTAACCGAAACAAAATTAACCCCAGAGATATCAAACGATACCCTTAACTCAGAGGAATACAATACATGGAGAAGAGACAAAAATTTTAGAAGAGGAGGAGAAATTGTAATCTTAACTGAGAAAAATCTACAAGTCAAAGAAATAAAACTAGATACACCCTCACAAGTATAACCGATAGCATTGGAGATTAATGCATCTGGAGGGAAAGTAACCGTGGCAAAATTATGCATGCCACCCAAAACATACACTTGGGAAAGAGGCGAATATGAAGACCTGCACTTGGGAAAGAGGCGAATATGAAGACCTGGCAGAAAGTACAATTCAGAGGTTAAGAACATTACTACATAGAATGGAAGAGAAACCTGAAAGAATTATATTAATTTGAGCTCTCAATGCAAATATAAATTGGAATACTCTAGATGTAGGAAGCCATGAAAGCTGTTGGGATCAAAAGCTCCTGGATCCTGTGCAGGAATTTTTCCTACACCAGAAAAAGGGGACTTGATGATCCATCAGTACTAGATCTTATATTTACTAAGCAAGAAAATGATACTGACAATATAATGTAACACCCTCCATTTGGCAAATCTGATCATGCAGCAATAAACTGCAACTTCAGGACTGCATATGACAGAGTTAACAGTAATGAGTTACAAAATGAGTCTAAACTACAAGAAGGGCAACTGTCATGACCTGAAGAAGTACTTCTTAGAAACAGATTGGGAAAAGGAGTTTAGAGGACAAGATTTAAATGTTATATATAGAAAATTCTGTGATTTTTATGAAATGGTCCAAAATTACATCCCTCAGGACAAAGAAACAGAAATGAAAATGAAGAGATGGTTTAATACAGAATGTAAAAAATCAAAAGAAAAAACGAGATTTGGAATTGATACAGAAGACACAATAGTGAGAGGGCATATAACAACTATAAAAAGGCAAGAAATGATTATACAAAGATAAGAAGGGAGGCTCAAAGACAGTTTGAGGAAGACATTATAAATAAAAGTAGTGATCAACCTAAGATATTTTACAGCTACATATGAAGCAAAACCAAAGTTTGAGATAAAATACAGTCCATTACTGGAGGGGGTTCATCTATACACAAGAGCAAGATATTTGTGAAGGACTAAATAAAAACTTCCAATCACATAAGAATTTTGAAAGAGGTGATATGGAAAAAGCATGCCCAGCCATATTACCTAATATACAAATATCAAAAAAAGATGTACAGGAAGATTTAAGTAAATCGGACAAAGGAAAAGCATATGGAAGGGTGCTACATGAATGTGCAGAAGAGTTAAGCAGACCATTATATTTAATATTCAAGGAATCCTTAGGTCAAGGTAAAACTATTTGATATTTGGAAGAAGCAAACATTGTTCACCCATTCAAGAAAGGGAATAGACAGAATGCACTCAACTACCAACAAGTATTTTAAGTAAGATACTAGAAAAGCTGATAAGAAAAGTTTGGGTAAACCATTTAGAACACAGTATCATAACAGAAAGGCAGTTCGGTTTTAGAATGGGAAAATCATGTGTTACTAATCTATTAAGAGGAGTGGATGCCAGCAGGGACTGACTTTCGACTGACAAAAGCATTTTGCGAGTTACCCCATAAAATAGCTCTGAGTATCACTTGTTCTGTGTAAAATTTTGACAGCCATACGACAATTCTTTCCCTTTCAAAAAAAATATTTTGTTATTCCAATTTTGAGGTCATTTCCCTGCAGAGATCTCCATTTTCTATCCAATGTATAATATGACCACTTTTTTTCTGATTTTTTTTTTCTGCAAAAATTGTCATATATCTGGCAACGGGGGTGTGAGTGCGTGGAGGGTGGCAGCGAGGCAGGAAACACCCGAGATGATATGACACTGGGAGAGGTGAGATGTGCCAGCCTTGGTCTCAACCTGTTCTCAGTCTGCGCTAATCTTGGTCATTTTTCATCATTTTTGCACACTTTTTGAAGATTGGGCAACTGTCTAAGAAGATACTGCAACGTCAGGAAGCAGCAGAGAAGAATTTGACACCATTTCGAGGGAACAAAAATGTGTTGGAAGCAGCAATTCTTTCTCCACCATCGCCACCTCCTCCTTCACCTGCCCCCCCCACCACCACCTCACCTTTCTACATCTTTTTCTCTGACTTTGTCTTCTCCAACACCTAGTCCTAACTCATAAAATATAAAAAAGTACCTAAGTTGTTTCTAACTGTAGAGACACAGGAAGTCAACAGAAAACGAGTGTTACCTCTAAACTAAACTTACTGTCCTTTGGAGTCATGTAACTCCATTAGTTTTGAACATAAGACAAAAAGCAAAACACCTACAAAAAGAGGAATTAATGTTTCCCCCCCCCCCCAGAGTGACAAACATGACTGTAATGATTTTTTGAACCTGACAAAATGGAGGTAAAATTTGGGATCAATACATAGGCACTTTGAGAATTTTTTTGTCCACCAATGGTGAAGCATATTAACCCTCTCGTGCACGATAAGTTTCAGTAAGTTTTCCGGTGAACGATTTTTTCTGCAAGGCCGCCCGGCCCGGCTGCCCACACGCAGCAGATAACACGTATTCTCTCCTTATTTTCGTCACCCAAACATCAATATACTGCCATGAAACCTATGTCACCTTATTCGTCGTTGTTTGTTCTAGCTGATAAGCACCACAAAAAAAACAGGAAAACATGAATAAAACAACATTAGGCGGCCGTGAATAAACATTTCGCTACGTCACGTTCACTTCCCAACATCACCATACGAATGTTTTCCATCATACAGGAAAATGTTATTAGAGGTTTTGATAGAGAATTTCGTCAGCTTTCTAAAGAGACAAATCCGGTTGTGATACGATTTGTAGTTTTCAAGAAAATAGCCAAAAACTGAAACCCAATTTTGAAAAAATTCAAGGAGCTCTAATTCTGAACTTTTCTCACACATGTTATGTTTTTATTGCATAATATTATGCAGAATTTCACGAGCTTTCTAATGACCTAAAAATGGTTTCGATACGCCTCATAGTTTTCGAGTACATCACCAAAAACGACTGGGAACTCACGTCCGTACATCACTTTCGTGATGTGTGCACAGCATACGCAATATTCCTGCCTACGTAACAATGAATTCTTATCATAGATATTACATTGTTATGTCTTGTACATACGTAGAACTTACTGCTCTTTATCATGGTTCTTACAGGAAATCGATACGTCCAATAGTTTTCGAGTACAGTAATCCCTCCAATATCCGACGTAATAGAGCCATAGGCAGGTCCGGATACTGGTCCTGTCCGGATATTGGGCCCCAGCTTATGGACTTGTACTTATGGACCCTAACTCAGAGAAACACCTATACAACTCCCTCTGGACATGCATAGCACCTATTTAAGACCCAAATCACACCAATAAAGCACATAAATGACTGAAATAAATGCAAAAGAAGCATAAAATGAGGGTTTAGAAGTAGGTTCATACAATATTAAACATTCTGGTTACTGGCTCCTGGACTGGTACTTATGGACCCTAACCTAGCCTAACTCAGCAAAACACCTTCCTACTGCACATGCATAGCTCCTAACACCCTATTCACACCAATAAAGGACATTAAAGAGTGAAATGAGGTGTTTGAGGTAAGTATAGTATGGAAAAAGTACAGTATGAAACATTCTGCCTACTTACAGCAAGTCCATGTCCACCTCGATGAATAACCGCCTCCTCTCGGACTCTGACAGTAAGAAGGATTTCCTGGAGCACTTCCAGAACACTGTTCATGAAGTCTTGCACTGAACCTAGTCAATCGCACTCAGAAGTCGTTCTCTTCACAGTGCGCACTCTTGTCTAACTAATGCTCCATTGTAACTTACTAAGTGTTGCACTCTGCACTTTAACTTTTCCCATTCTTCTAATAATTTTCTAAAGCAAAAACAAACAAGTCTATTTACGTTAGATTTTGTTCCAAATTAGTCTTTTCACTCACAACTGTAAATCCTTAACACAACACACTGTTTCTTTTCACTGCACAACAGTGTAAATTCCCGTGTGGTCTAGTGGAGAAGTTCTTGCTGTTTATTCACTGTCAGAGTCCGAGAGTAACACTGGCAGGTGACCTAGGGGTGCGTCGCTGGGTTGTGGTGATGGTGTACCCACTGCAGACGACTGTGAAGACAGACGCAAACTCACGTCGAGCAGTGACTCCACCGTGGCTGATGTGCTGGGCTGTGGCTCGGAGCATGAGGGCCTGTCTTGGGAAGGCAATGGAGTGGAGCCAGGGCTGGGCAAAGCGGGGGTCACGGGCCTGAAAAAACTGTCAATGGTTGATTGGCGCAATAACTGACAATTCTGACGATTGATGATGCTCTGCCTGAAGGCACGCACTTCCTCCCCAAGTCCCAAGGGCCCCATCTCCCTGTCGCAGTACGGGTGTTCCAGGTAGTCAAGGACGAACTCTAGGTGTTCCCGGAGTGAGCTCAGGGGCTGGCTGGAGTAGTGTCCTGCTGAGAGGAGTCAGCATCATCGTCGCCTTCCTCGTCGGAATCTTCAAGCTCGGTACTGACACCTGCAACTGAAGACGCGATCTCGATATCAGACAATGTCTGATACCCAGGATCGCCCTCGTCATCATCCAACCACTCACGAACATCGTCCACACCAACATCGTCGCCGTGCATACGTAGCCGTGCATGGAAGTCATCCACATCAAACCCCAGAAAATCGTACTCCACATCCGTTCCGAGAAGCAGACGAGACCAACCATTTTCCAGAGTCTTCACAGAGACTTCCTTCCATGCACTAGCCCAATTCTACAGTGCAGACTTGATGTTGTAGCGGTGAAGGTTTTCCAAAGTCGGCTGGCCTCGTGTGTCCCGTCCCTCCCTGCACTCGTCCTCGTCCTTGAGAACAACCATCACCTCGTCCAGGAACTTCCGTCAGTATAGGCGCTTTGTTGCCACGATCACTCCTTGGTCCATTGGTTGGATGAGAGCAGTCGTATTAGGTGGCAGAAACATGCACCTAATCCGGCCATTCTCAGCCACCAAGTCCTTGTCGCATGGGTGGGCAGGTGCACTGTCGAGGAGAAGGAGGGCCTTTACCTGGTCGCGTGGGATTCCCAGTGTCTCCGTTTAGTAATTGATGGCCTCCTTGACGAAGTGGCGGTGGAACCAGTCTTTGAAGATCACGGCTATAAACCATGCCTTCAAAGAATGGTACCAGACGACAGGAAGAACATCCATCATCCCACGTAGATACCGAGGCTGCTTTGCACAGCCAACAACAGCGGGCTTAAGCTGGTGCATGCCGTTAGCATTGGCACAACACAAAGCAGATAGCCGTTCCTTGGAGAGCCTGCGGCCAGGTACACACTTCTCTGTCTCCTCGGCTAGAGTGTTTGTTGGCAAAGAGCGATAGAATAGACCAGTTTCATCAGCGTTGTAGACTTGACCGAGAGTGAGGCCCTTCCTGACGATCAAGCCCTTCACCTTGTGCCGAAACTCGTCAACTCCATCCTCGTTAGCGTCCAAAGCTTCGCCATGAGCTTTACGGTTGGTAAGGCCATGCCGTAACTTGAACGCAAAGAGCCAACCCTCGGATGCCTTGAAGCCTAGGGTGTCATGAAGCCTGGCGAACTTCTCAGCAGCAGCCTTCAGCTCCGTTCCACGTACCAACACACCAGCAGCACGTTGCTGTCGATACCAAATCAACGTGGACCGGTAGATTTCAGCAAACTTGGGAGTAAACATCACCTTCCTCTCCACGTTGCGTTTGCTTCTCGACGAGAAGTCAGCCGTGCACTGCATGAGTTTGTCTCGGGATCTCTTAATATCGAACAAAGTAGATCGGACCAGGTTGAACTCGCGGAGGATGCGGGAAGAAGACCACCCCGCATCTACTTTTTCCAATATCTCCCGTTTCTTCTCCAGAGTCAACACCATTCTCTTCCTTTTCTCAGGTGGCGAGGCCATCATCACACACACTAAGAGGAGGCCCGAGAGCAGCAGGAGTGCCTGTAGCAGGTAAGGCACCACCACAAAAGAGAGTACGTGGGCAGCCATAACGACAAGCGTGCACTCGCGGCGAGAGACAGGCAGAAAGTGGGGAGGATGCAGCGGCGCTCTATCGGACATCAGAGGAATGACGCGCCACAACAATGCTCTCCCGTGCCGCATGCGGCAAGTTCAAATTACGGGTGGGTTTTTTTTTTTTTTTTTTTTTTTTTGACCATTTTGGGAATGTTGGATCCCGGGACGATTATGTCCGGTTAGTGGGGATGTTCGGATATTGGGCGTTCGGATATTAGAGGGATTACTGTAATTGGCTGACAAAGTGAGATTACTCCTCCGAGCGCTATCGACTTTACCAAAACAGTCTGTTCCCCCAACTTTTCCAATAGAAAATGCTCCCAGAGGCTTATATTCTGCAAATGAACATACGTAGAATTTAGTGCTCTTTTATCATGGTTCTTACGGGAAATCGATATGTTCAATAGTTTTGGAGTAATTGGATGACAAACCTAGAATACTCCTCCTCACCCGCACACAATAAAAAACATTCTTTCCCTGCCTCACCCATGGCTACATATTTTCGTTTGTTACGTTTTATTACTTTCTTTTTTTTACTCAAAGTATACACATAAAATATCATAAGGTTTTTGATAGTGCTGTCAGAAACTTGACATGACCACTAGTCTTTTTGCTAGGTTCTGATACTGAAGCTGAACTTTCTTACATCTCATATTTTTTTTTTTTTTTTTTTTTTTTTTTTTTTTAAATAACCGAACGGAGGAAGAAAAAACAAATGGGGGAAAAAAAAAAAATCCATACACCAGATTATTGGTGTCCTCTATTCATAAAATATCTGTAACAGTTAGACTTGAACAGTTGTGGGTTGAAATTTGGAGGAAAACAACTCTGGGGAAGCGAGTTCCAGAGAGATGCAGTTCGGGGAATGAAAGAATTCTGATAGGCAGAAGTTCTGCAATATGGCTGAGTGACATTCCAGTCATGAGCGCTACCAGATGCCCGTGTAGCACGAGGGAAGGCATGGAGAGGTGGCACCATGGACGCAACTTCGTCTGAGCATTTGCCAAAAAAATATCTGTAAAATAATGCAAGGGAGGCAACATTCCTTCTTACTTGCAGGGGAGGTAGTTTATATGTAATGGCAGGGTTGTTAATGATTCTAACAGCTTTATTCTGAATTTTGTCTAGTTGTCTTAATGCAACCTCTCCACAACCATTCCACAAGGGTGAGCAATATTGTAAAAAACATTACAGTACTTATTTGTATAAAAAATATTGAACTATAGAAATAGGTCAATATACAAATCAACAAAATATGGATAACTCACTTCCTCCATAGGTGTTGAGATGTTGGCAGTAGCATGAAGATAATGAGTTTATGTAGTGTGTGTGTGTGTGTGTGTGTGTGTGTGTGTGTGTGTGTGTGTGTGTAATTTTTTTTTTTTCACTGGGTCAGTCAGGATCACTCGATGGTCGTGATCGTCAGCTTTTACCCTCCCGGAAGGGAGCTGAGAGCTCATAGTGTCCGATCTAAGGGCAAGGCTGTGACCTTCACACACGCACACACCTGTCCCCTTGCTCAAGGGGGACAGTAACCACCCACTTCGTCAGTGAAACTTTTCGCAACCTGAGCGAGGCGCGAACTCCCGTCCACCAGTTGGCAAGCGAGAACATTACCACCACCAGCGAGCGGTGTGTGTGTGTGTGTGTGTGTGTGTGTGTGTGTGTGTGTGTGTGTTTGTATGTGTGTGGCATATTTTCTCCTCTCCTTGTGATACATTTGCCTAAAACACATGCGATGCACGCAATAGATTTCTCCACAAACATTCGCTGCACGACATACGTATGTATATGTGGCTGTGGCATATTTCTTGTCTCTGAAACTTGCACTATGATTTAGCTAAGTCAGTCAATGCATGAAATATTTCTCTGTGAACAATCGCTGCACAATTTCATATGTATATTTCACACTAAACCATACGCAATACAAAATACTATCACATGATTCCATCCCAACTCGTCTATTATTCCCGACTCTATGGCGTACGTGACCGCCTGTTTCCTTAGTGACTGTTGCATATCTCTATAGCATGCACAATGCCTGCTATGGTAGGTCTGTTATTTCACCAATCCAGGCACTATATGTTTCACAAATATAAGTATTGGCTTCACTATATAAAGGCAAAATACATCATTTATGAGCAGGGTGAAGCAGAGTGGAAACTCTGTTATAACAAACCACACTGCCTGCAGGCTTAACGGCTGATAACGGGCCCCAATGATTTACAGACAATATATCTATGTTCCATAAACACAAGCACTTCACATTATAGTAAAAAACACTGTACAATCACAATACTGTACAGTATTTCAATTATGGCTTCTGCCTCGGGTGGGAGGGGGAAAATGGCGGGTTTAAAGGGACGTTGACAGCTGTGCTACTCTCATGCCCTGCTGGTCGTGAGATACTGCGATATTTCTGCTATGCACTGTCTTATCAGAGCAGTCACAGTGTTGCCAAATGCTTACCTCGGAAAAGAGATGCACACACTGGAAAGAACCAAAATTTGATGCAAATTGGCCGAAAACTTTTCTTTTGACGGCGTTTTTTCTGCTTAGGAACGCGATTCGTGTGACTGTGCTTCTTTGTAACAAACTACATGGAACGCGAATCACGTGACTGTGCCTGAGAGGGTTAAAAAAACTTTTAGAGCAATTTATTAATGAGGGTTTTATTTGTAAAACTACCAAATATCATAAAGATCAGATGCACACACTTCCCCTGGTTTCCCATTTCTCGTCTCTTTTTTTTATACGTATTATGCATATATTATTTTTTTTCTGGAAAAACTAATCGACCAAATTTACTCAAACTTTGGGATGTTATTGCTCATATAAAGTAACAAAACATAAAAAAAATCAGACAAATATAAGAAAAACAAATGTACCTTCATAAGTAACAACCATCTATTCCCTTAACCCGCCCCATCCCGACCACTTTTCCATCACTGACTCCCCCCAATCCCGACCATTTATGGATTTTTTTTTTTTTTTTTTTGGCTCAAACCTTCGCTTTTGGTGAGAAACATCGAAAATTCATAGAGAAATCGCTCACCTGAGGTTTAAAATACTCAATACAGGTAGGAGTACCTCCTTACCTTACTGGGTTTTCTATCAGGCTGGCACCAAAGAAAACGAGTTCTATGGGAGGATAACTATTTCACACCACTCATAAACGGTATTTATTTATTTACTTGGTACGAATTTATATGTAGTACGAGAGTATATTGGTTTTCAAGCAGTTATATAGGCATTATAAGCATTGTTTCACTCACTAATACCTGACCTTTTTTTGCCACATTACCTGATCATCATTTCTAACTGTTTCTTCCTCTAATGCTATGTAAAGTTTGTCCTCCACATTGTCACTGATTGGGGAATCTCTCTGGCCCTGAATTTCATACTGTGGCATGACATGGCTATACTGGCCAGGTCACTGATAACAGGTGAATTGCTGAGACAATGGCATGCAAGGGGGGGGGGGAGGTCATGCTGGGTAAGGCATTGTCCCTGCCTGGCATCTTGTAGAGGAAGGTGTCACGTGTATACGTACCAAAAATCACTCGCGAAAATTGAAAATTGTACAAATTAGGGACCTTGCAATTTTTTCGCGTTTACATACGTCGGCGGGATTGGCAGTGACAACACATGTGGACGTCAAAGAACGTCGACGGGACGCCACGGGTTAAGCTACAGTAATCACTCCAATATCCGACATAATAGAGCCATAGGTAGGTCCGGATATTGGTTCTGTCCAGATATTGGGCCCCAGCTTATGGACTTGTACTTATGGACCCTAACTCAGAGAAACACCTATACAACTCCCTCTGGACATGCATAGCACCTATTTAAGACCCAAATCACACCAATAAGGCACATAAATGACTGAAATAAATGCAAAAGAAACATAAAATGAGGGTTTAGAAGTAGGTTCATACAATAATAAACATTCTGGTGACTGGCTCCTGGACTGGTACTTATGGACCCTAACCTAGCCTAACTCAGAAAAACACCTTCCTACTGCACATGCCTAGCTCCTAACACCCTATTCACACCAATAAAGGACATTAAAGAGTGAAATGAGGTAAGTATAGTATGGAAAAAAGTACAGTATGAAACATTCTTATGTCCGGATAGTGGGGATGTTCGGATATTGGGTGTCCGGATAGTAGAGTGATTACTGTATTATGATAGAGTTATAGAAACATTACAGAAGAGAGAAGGATGGGTGGACAGAATCTATTTAGAGTTCAAGAAAGTGTCTGACAGAGTACCACACCAAAGACAATTTTATGGAAATTGTACCATCAAGGAGGTATCCAAGGCAACCTGTACTGTTGGATGCAGGATTTTCTCAGAAAAAGGGAAATGAGAACAGTATTAAGGGGTAATTATTCATCATGGAGGGAATTGACTGGCGGAGTTCCACAGGGCACAGTGCTGGCACCAATTATGTTATCAGTATATATAAATGCTGTAGTGACACTGGAAATGAAAGCTATCTCAGTATGTTTGCGGATGATGAAAAAATTCGAAGCAAAATTACTAACACAGATTCTTGCAGGGAGCTAAGAAGGAGAATTAAATAAACGTAATGAATGGAGCAATCAATGGCAAACAGAATTTAATGTGGACAAGTGTCATGTAGTTAAGTTTGATAAAAGTGAAAAAACACCAGAATGGGATTATAAGTTTGATTAACCCTACACATATCAGAAAACGAGAAGGACCTAGAGGTGATTATCAGTAACAGACTATCTCCGGCTGACCACATCAGTGAGAAGGTACATAACATGTATACGCTGCTTGCTAATATAAGAATAGCATTCACATATATAAATGAAGACAGGCTGAGATAGACAATAAACATCATTCATCAGATCAACCCTGGAGTATGCATCTGTAGTCTGGAATCTTCATCTAAAAAAAGACACAGAAAAGATTGAAAAAGCACAAAGAGCAGCAACAAGATGGGTACCAAGCTTAAGGGATCTTAGCTATGAAGAAAGACTAGAAAAACTGAATTTACCAATACTACAGGAAAGAAGGAGAAGGGGAGACATGATTATGCTATACAAATGCATCTCAGGGAAAGAGAAAATAGACATCAATGAATATAGAGTATAACCTATGGTGAAGCATCAGCAAGAGGACACTGCAAAAAACTACATAAAAAGAGAGGCGATAAAGACGTAAGGAAATTCAGTTTCCCAAAAAAGGCAATTGATCGGTGGAATGCACTACCGAATGAAATAGTGTGTGCCAAAACTATTCATAAATATATGGATGGGTATGATAAATATGGTTTAATACACGGGACAGTACAAGCTTGACTCATTCCTGTTAAGATACCGTTCGGTAAGTATTAGGTAAGAACACACACACACACATATTACTACAAAGAATGGAAGAGAAATCTGAAAGAATTATATTAAATGGTGATTTCTCTACAAATATAAATTGGAATACTCTACATATAAAAAGCCATGAAAGCTGTTGGGATCAAAAGCTCTTGGATCTTGTGCAGGAGTTTTTCCTAACACAATATGTAAAAGAAAACACCAGAAAAAAAGGACTTGGTGATCCATCAGTACTAGATCTTATATATACTAGGCAAGAAAATTATATTGACAATATAATGTATCATTCTCCATTTGGCAAAAGCGACCACGCAGTTTTAACTGCAACTTCAGGACTGCATATGACATAGTTAACAGTACTGAAAGTTACAAAAAAAAGGCTTAACTACAAAAAGGCCAACTACAATGACCTAAAGATGTACTTCTTAGAAACAGATTGGGAAAAAGAGCTTAGAGGACAAGATTTAAATGTTATATATAGAAAATGCTGCGAACTTTATGAAACGGGAATCCAAAATTACACCCCACAGCACAAAGAAGCAGAAGTGAAAATAAGATGGTTTAATACAGAATGTAAAAAATCAAATTAAAAAAGACTTTGTGGTAGGTGAGGGCACTCACCATCCACTCACTCAATGTAGTGCTGCTCTTGGGTGTCTGCCCTGTCCTCTCCTCCATCCTTCTTTCCTTCCATCTTCTATCTTTCTTTCCTTCATTCTTTCCTTGTCCTTCTGCCTACGGGTGACTTTACACTCCCTCTTCTGTCTTTCATTCCTTCATTCTTTCCTCTTCCTTCTGCCTGTGGTTGACTCTACACGAGTGACAAGCCAAATGGTTTCCTGTACACCAGGAAACTATTTACTACGCTGGGTGGTAACCATATAACCAAATTTTGGCGCCTGGTGGTTTAGTGGGTAATTTTTGTGCTCCAATCGGATTGAGCTGGTGAAGGTTTATATCCAAGGGGTGGTTGGGGTTTATTGCTCACATAATGCCACTCAGGGATGAGTGAGGTTGGTCATTCTCATCTTAAATGTCAGGACCAACTGCCTAACCCCGGGCTCCTATGCTCCTCATGGGGCAACATAGGATTGCATGATGGATGATGAAAAAGACTTGTGGAATAGATACAGAAGACACAATAGTGATAGAGCATATAACAACTATAAACAGGCAAGAAACAATTATACAAGAATAAGGAGAGAAGCCCATAGACAGTTTGAGGAAGACATTATAAGCAGTGATCAACCTAAGCTATTTTACAGCTACATCCGAAGCAAAACCAAAGTTAAAGATAAAATACAATCCATTACGGACGAGGGGATCATCTATACACAAGAGAACAATAGTGCATTTGTGATGCACTATATAAAAATTTTCAATCAGTTTTTACAGAAGAAAATAATTTTGAGAGAAATAATATGGAACATGCATGCCCACACATATTACTATCTATCTATTGCCAGACGCCATAATCCCGTAAGGGGTGGCCACTTGACTCCGAGTTATTTTTTTTTACAGGGAGGGGCACTAACCCTCCACCAACCCACTTGTTGACAAGATATACAAATATCAGAAAAATACAGTATAGGAGGAGTTGAGTAAATTAGACAAAGGAAAAGCAAATGGTCCTGATGAAATTTCATGTTGGGTGCTACATGAATGTGCAAAAGAGTTAAGTAGACCAATATATTTAATATTTAGGGAATCCTTGGGTCAAGATAAACTACCTGATATTTGGAAGAAAGCAAACATTGTTCTGTATTCAAGAAAGGGAATACACAAAATCCACTCATCTACCGACCAGTATCACTAACCAGTGTTGTAAGATACTGGAAAACCTGAGAAAAGAGAAGGATGGGTGGATAGTATCTATCTAGATTTCAAGAAAGCATTTGACAGAGTACAGCACCAAAGACTTAAAGAAACTGTACCATCAAGGAGGAATCTGAGGCAAACTGTACTATTGGATGCAAGATTTTCTCAGAAAAAGGGAAATGAGAACAGCATTAAGGGGCAATTATTCATCATGGAGGGAAGTGACTTGCGGAGCTCCACAGGGCTCAGTACTGGCACCAATTATAATTAGTATAAATAAATGACATACATAATAATACTGGAAATGAAAGCTATCTAAACATGTTTGCTGATGATGCAAAAATACAAAGGAGAATTACTAACAGACTCTTGTAGAGAGCTACAAGAAGAATAAAATAAACTTCACGAATGGAGCAATAAATGGCAAATGGAATTCAATGTGGACAACTGTTATGTAATTAAGTTTGGTTAAAGTGGAAGAAAGGACAGATTGGGATTACAAGTTAGAAAGTAAAACCCTGCACATATCAGAAAGAGAGAAGGACCTAGGAGTGATACTCAACAACAGACTATCTCCAGCTGACCACATCAGTGAGAAGTTACGGAACATGTATACACTGCTTGCTAATATAAGAATAGCATTCACATACATAAATGAATACATGCTGAGAAAGATGTTGAAAAAGTTCAAAGGGCCGCAACAAGATGGGTACCAAGCTTAAGAGATGTAAGCTACAAAGAAAGATTAGAAAAAATGAATCTGCCAACACTACAGGAGAGAAGGAAAAGGGGAGACATGATTATGCTATAGCATAGTCATGTCTCCTCTCATCTCAGGGAGAGAGAAAACAGACATCAATGAATACACAGTATAACTTATGGGAATGCATCAGCAAGAGGACACTGCAAAAAACAGCATAAAAAGAGAGGAGATAAAGAGGAAAGGAAATTCATTTTTTCCCAAATAGGGCAACTGATCAGAGGAATGCACTACCGAACGAAATAGCGTGTGCCAAAACAATTAATAAATTTATGGATATGTATGATAAAAATAGTTTAATACACAGGACAGTACAAGCTTGACTCATTCCTGTAATGATACAATTAGGTACGGTAAGAACACGTACGCACGCACATGCAAGAGTTTTTCCTAAAGCAACATGTAAGAGAATACACCAGAAAAAGAGGACTCGATGCACCCTGAATGCTAAATCTTATATTTACTTGGCAAGAAAACAATACTGACAATTTAATATATCACCCAATGAAAATTACAAAAAGAGCCTAAACTATAAAAAGGGAAACTATCATGACCTAAAAAAGTGCTTCTTAGAAAAGGATTGGGAAAAGGAGCTTAGAAAACAAGATTTAAATGCTATATATAAAAAATACAGTGAACCTTATGAAATAGGAGTCCAGAAGTACATTCCACAGCACAAAGAAGCAGAAAAGAAAATAAAGAAATGGTTCAATACAGAATGTAAAAAATCAAAAGAAAAAAGAGATTTGTTGTGGAACAGATAAAGAAGACACAATAGTGAAAGGGCATATAACAACTATTAACAGGCAAGAAACGATTATACAAGAATAAGGAGGGAAGCCCAAAAACAGGTTGAGGAGGATATCATAAATAAAAGTAGTGATCAACCGAAGCTATTTTACAGCTACATCAGAAGCAAAACCAAAGTAAAAGATAAAATACAATCCATTACGGATGACAGAATCACCTATACACATGAGAAGGACATTTGTGAAGCACTAAATAAGAATTTCCAATCAGGTTTTACAGAAGAAGAATATATTGTGAGGGATGATGTGGAACACACATGCCCATACATACTACCAGATATATAAATATCAGAAAAAGAAATACAGGAGGAGTTAAGTAAATTAGACAAAGGAAAAGCAAATGGTCCTGATGAAATTTCATGTTGGGTGCTACATGAATGTGAAAAGGAGTTAGGTAAACCATTATTTTTAATTTTCAAGAAATCCTTGAGATAAGGTAAACTACATGATATTTGGAAGAATGTAAACATTGTTCCCTTATCCAAGAAAGGGAATAGACAAAATCCACTCAACTACCGACCAGTATCACTAACCAGTGTTGTAAGCAAGGTATTAGAAAAGTTTATAAGAAAAGCTTGGGTAAATCATCTACAAGTACAAAATATGACAACAGAAAGACAGTTTGGTTTCAGAGAAGGAAAATCATGTGTTACTAATCTGTTGAGCTACTATGACAGTAACAGACACATTACAGAAAAGAGAAGGATAGGTGGATAGTATCTATTTAGATTTCAAGAAAGCATTTGACAGAGTACCACACCAAAGACTTTCATGGAAACTGAACCACCAAGGAGGAATCCAAGGCAAACTGTATTGTTGGATGCAAGATTTTCTCAGAAAAAGAGAAATGAGAACAGTACTACGGGGAAACAACTCATCATGGAGAGAAGTGACTATCAGAGTTCCACAGGGCTCAGTGCTGGCACCAATCATGTTTTTAGTGTATATAAATGATATAGACAGTAACACTGGAAATGAAAGCTATCTAAACATGTTTGCTGATGATGCAAAATACAATGGAGAATTACTAACAGACTCTTGTAAAGAGCTACAAGAAAAATTAAATAAACTTCAAGAATGGAGTAATACATAGCAAATGGAATTCAACGTGGACAAGTGTCACGTAATCAAGTTTGGTAAAAGTGGAAAAAGACCTGATTGGGATTAAAAGTTAGGAAATACAACCCTACACACATCAGAAAGAGAGAAGGACCTAGGTGTGATTATCAATAACAGACTATCTCCGGCTGACCACATCAGTGAGAAGGTACGGAACATGTATACACTGGTTGCAAATATAAGAATAGTGTTCACATACATAAATGAAGACATGCTAAGAAAGATAATAACATCATTCATCAGACCAACCCTGGAGTATGCATCAGTAGTCTGGAGTCCTCATATCAAAAAACACATAGGTAAGATTGAAAAAGTACAAAGGGCCGCTACAAGATGTGTACCAAGCTTAAGGGAGCTAAGCTACGAAGAAAGACTAAAAAAACTGAATCTACCAACACTACAGGAGAGAAGGAAAAGAGGTGACATGATTATGCTATACAAATGCATATCAGGGAAGGAGAAAATAGACATAAATGATTACATAACCTATGGAGAAGCATCAGCAAGAGGACACTGCAAAAAAACTGAATCAAAAGAGAGGCAATAAAGACGTAAGTAAATGTAGTTTCCCAAATAAAGCAATTGATCAGTGGAATGCACTACCAAATGAAACAGTGTGTGGCAAAACAATTCACAAATTTAAGGATATGTACGATAAAAATGGTTTAAGACACAGGACAGTACGAGAAAGGCTCATTCTTGTAAAGATACAATTAGGTAAGAACAATTAGGTAAGAAAACACACACACACACACACACACACACACATACACACACAAAGTAAACTGAGATATGAGAACACAATGAGTTGTTTGGGGGATATACAAAAAATCCTCGATGAGTAAAGCTTCTAACAGTGAAGTGGATGAAAGCTGGTGACTGCAGCATGTACAGTATAATTATCGTAGAATAAGCACGCCAAGTGTGAGGTGAAGGAGAATGGAAGGGTAAACAAGAAAAGTACGATATCTTGTGAATGATGAACAAGGCAGTTTCCAAATGCAGGGAATACATGCATCAGAAAACACTTTTTGCAGTGAGGAAGGTGGTGGTGATAACAGGTGAGGACTACAATTAATTTTTATGGCATTTACAGACTTGAAAAAGGCAAGTAACTGTGTGTGTGTGTGTGTGTGTGTGTGTGTGTAGTGACAATGCTTAGTTTCCTATTGAGGAGATAGTGTATAAGGTCCTTTCCTGTTTTGGCTAGTGTGTACTATAATGTTTATCATAACCTATGTTATTTAAAGTGTATTTAATTCATTTTGTGTGCTCTTATTCTAACCATATCATTGGGATTTTTTTTTTTTCGTAAAAAAGGTGATTGGTTAAACTGTAGTTACGTTACTAATCAGAAGTGTAATGATTTCCATCTTTCATTAAGGCTATATAGATGCACTGATCAACCCTTTAATACTTCGCTTGTTTTGTGGACCATAATTGTTTGCTAATATCTGATGTGCTGTTTATCATGTTAAGGTTTATTGTTGTTTGAAATCCTGTATGTGTAACTGGATATTGTGGTCAATAAGTACTTACTTACTTACTGTGTGTGTGTGTGTGTGTGTGTGTGTGTGTGTTTACCTAGTTGTGATAAAACAGGGAATGAGCTACGTTCGAGGGGTCCCGTCTCCGTTTCTCAGTAAGTCAAATTTTGATTTGACATCGTTTAAGTTTTTAGATTGGACAATCTCTTTGTCCAGGCTATTCCATTGGTCTACACATCTATGTGGAAAACTATATTTCCTGATATCCTCCTAGCAACTTGGCTTTTTCAGTTTCATTCTGTGTCCTCTTGTTACTCTCCCATCCCATACAAACAGATCTTCTCTGTCAATTTTTTCCCCTCTCATCATCACCCTGAACATTGCAATCATGTCAACCCTCTCTCTCTCTCCTTTCTTCTAAGGTAGGTAGATCAAGCTTTCGCAGCCTTTCCCTGCACGACAGATCCTCCAAGCTAGGGACCATCTTGGTTGCTGTTCTTTGTACTCTCTCAATCTTGTTTACATCTTTCTTTTTATGTGGGGACCACACTACTGTCACATATTCCAACCTAGGGTGAATCATGGCCACTATCAATTTTTTCATCATCTCATCCATGTAATGAAATGCTACTCATACAGTAAGTTACTCAAGAGATTATACGTCTCTCTAACTACCTTGGTTATGTTTTTTGGATGGCAAATTATCCTGGACCAGCACTCCCAAGTCCTTCTCTTCTCTCATTTTTGCGAGTGGTTTATTACTCATCAAATAATTCAGTGATGGTCTCTTGGTACTTTTCCCATTTCCAATATTTTATTTTTTTTAAAGCTGAATTTCATTTCCCACATCCTGCTCCGCTCATAAATCCTATCCAGGTCCTCCTGTAGCATTTTACAGTTTTCTTCAACTTATACTATCCTCATGATCTCTGCATCATCAGCAAACAGACTTGCATAACTGTGCATTCCACCTACCATATCGTTTACGTAAATCAGGAACATTACGGGTGTTAACACAGAGCCCTGTGGGACTTCACTTGTTACTTCTCTCCATCCAGATATCCTGTCCTTTATTACTGTCCTCATTTGCATGTCTCTCAAGAAGTATCATCCACTCCAAGTGGTTCCCCTTCAGTCCTCCTATGTGTTCCAATTTCCACATTAGTTGCTTGTGGGGTACCTTATCAAAGGCATTCCCCAGATATAAATACACACAATGCACCCATCTATCTCTAACTTGTAGCATGTCAATTGCCCTAGAGCTGAAGTTCAACAAGTTGGAAACGCAAGCTTCCACTTCTGAATCCAAACTGACTTACTGCCAAATGTCCATCTCTTCCAGATATTTTATCTGTCTGTCTTTCAATATTCTCTTGAACAATTTTGTGACCAGGCTGGTCAGGGACACTGGTCTATAATTCAGGGGTTCTTCCTTGTTCCCTCCCTTATAAACTGGTACCACACTGAACCTCTTCAATTCCCAAGGCACTTTCTCTTCTTCCAGAGAACACAAAATTACACCGTGAATCTTATCTGCCAGTTGTTCTCTGCATTCTTTTAGTATCGTGTGTGTGTGTGTGTGTGTGTGTGTGTGTGTGTGTGTGTGTGTGTGTGTGTGTGTGTGTGTGTGTGTGTGTGTGTGCGTGCGTGTGTGTGTGTAAGGTGGTGGCAGAATCGGCAGAGAGGCGGCCTGCAATCCTGATGGACCCAAGTCTGAATCCTGGATGGCAGGAACAGTTTATGGATTTGAATTTCATAAAATGCAGACTTTTCTGATCTACCAGATGACCCGCCAACATGTCACAAAAATACAGTAATCCCTCTACTTTCCGGACATCCCCACTTAACGGACATAATCGTCCCGGGATCCAATATTCCCAAAATGGTCCAAAAACCGCAAAAAATTAGGGAAAAAATCCGATTTTTTCCCGCCCGTAATTTGAACTTGGCACGCGCGGCGCAGGACAGCTTTGTTGTGGTGCGTCATTCCTCCGACATCCACTAGAGCGCCCCTGCATCCTCCCCACTTTCCGCCCGTCTCTTGTCATGAGTGAACATTCGTCGTCATGGCTACCCATGTGCTCGCTTTTGTGGTGGTGCCTTACCTGCTGCAGGCACTCCTACTGCTCTCGTGCCTCTCCTTTGTGTGTGTGGTGATGGCCCCGCTGCCTGAGAAGAGGAAGAGAGTGGTTTTGACTCTGGAGAAGCAGAGGGAGATATTGGAGAAAGTAAATGAGGGATGGTCTTCGTCACGCATCCTCCACAAGTTCAACCCGGCCCAATCTACTTTGTTTGATATTAAGAGATCCCGAGACAAACTCATGCAGTACACGGCTGACTTCTTGTCGAAAAGCAAACGTAACGTGGAGAGGAAGATGATGTTTACTCCCAAGTTTGCTGAAGTTGACCGTTCCACGGTGATTTGGTATCGACAGCAACGTGCTGCTGGTGTGATGGTACGTGGTATGGAGCTGAAGGCTGCTGCTGAAAAGTTCGCAAGGCTTCACGACGCCCTAGACTTCAAGGCATCCGAGGGTTGGCTCTTCGCGTTTAAGTTACGACATGGCCTTACCAACCATAAGTCTCATGGCGAAGCTTTGGACGCTGACGAGGATGGAGTTGATGAGTTTCGGCACAAGGTGAAGGACTTGATCGACAGGGAGGGCATCACTCTCAGTCAAGTCTACCGCGCTGATGAAACTGGTTTATTCTATCGCTCTTTGCCTACGAACACTCTAGCCGAGGAGATGGAGAAGTGTGTACCCGGCCGCAAGCTCTCCAAGCAACGGCTATCTGCTTTGTGTTGTGCCAATGCTAACAGCATGCACCGGCTTAAGCCCGTTATTGTTGGCCGTGCAAAGCAGCCTCGGTGTCTTCATGGGGTGATGGATGTCCTTCCTGTCGTCTGGTACCATTCCTTGAAGGCATGGTTCACAGCCAAAGACTGGTTCCACCGTCATTTCGTCAAGGAGGTCATACATTACCAGACGGAGAAACTGGGAATCCCACACGACCAGGTAAAGGCCCTCCTTCTCCTCGACAATGCACCTGCCCACCCGTGCGACAAGGACTTGGTGGCTGAGAATGGCTGCATTAGGTGCATGTTTCTGCCACCTAATACTACTGCTCTCATCCAACCAATGGACCAAGGAGTGATCGTGGCAACGAAGCGGCAATACCAACGGATGTTCATGGATGAGATGATGGTTGTTTTTGAGGAAGAGGACGAGCGCAGGGAGGGACGGGACACGCGAGGCCAGCGGACTTTGGAAAACCTTCGCCACTACAACATCAAGTCTGCCATTTACAACTGGGCCAGTGCATGGAAGGAAATCCCTGTCAAGACTCTAGAAAATGGTTGGTCTCGTCTGCTTCTCAAAACGGAGGTGGAGCACGATTTCCTAGGTTTCGACGTGGATGACTTCCATGCACGTCTACGTGCACATGGGGACGATGTTGATGTGGATGAAATGCGTGAGTGGTTGGATGACGACGAGGGCGATCCTGGGTATCAGACCCTGTCTGATATCGAGATCACATCTTCAGTTGCAAGTGTCAGTACCCATTTTGAAGATTCCGAAGAGGACGGCGACGATGATGTGGACTCCTCTCAGCCATCCCCAAGCTGAGTGCACTCCGGGAACACCTAGAGTTTGTTCTGGACTACCTGGAACACCCGGACTGCGACAGGGAGATGGGGCCCTTGGGACCTGTGGAGGAAGTGCGTGCTTTCAGGCAGCGCATCATAAATCGTCAGAATCGTCGTTCCTTGCGTCAATCAACGATTGACAGCTTTTTCAGGCCCCTGACCCCTGCTGTGCCCAGCCCTGGCTCCACTCCGTTGCCTCCCCAAGACAGGCCCTCATGCTCCGAGCCACAGCCCAGCACATCAGCCATGGTGGAGTCACCGCTCGACGTAAGTTTGCGTCTATCTTCTGAGTCGTCTGCAGTGGGTACGCCATCACCACGACCCAGCGACGCACCCCTAGGTCACCTGCCAGTGATACTCTCAGACTCTGACAGTGATTAAACGGCAAGAACTTCTCCACTAGACCACACGGGAATTTAGTGCTGTGCAGTGAGAGAAAAACAGTGCATACAGTATTGTTAAGAAATTAGAAATTTGAGTGAAAAGACAAACAATTTTTGGACTAAATTTAACATAAATAAACTTGTGTGCTTTGTTTTGAAATTGGTTTTATGAGTGGAAAGACTTAAAGTGCAGAGTGCAACACTTATTAAGTTACAATGGAGAATAAGTAAGACGGGTGCGCAGTGTGAAGAGAATGGACTTTTGAGTGCGAATGACTAAGTTAAGTGCAAGACTTCATGAACAGTGTACTGCAAGTGCTTCAGGAAATCCTTCTTACTGTCAAAGTCTGAGAGGAGGCGGTTATTCATCGAGATGGCCATGGACTTGCTGTAAGTACCCAGAATGTTTCATATTGTACTGTACTGTATTTTCCATACTGTACTTACCTCAAACACCTCATTTCACTCTTTTATATCCCTTATTGGTGTGAATATGTAGTGTCTTAGGTGCTATGCATGTGCAGTAGGGAGGTGTTTTTCTGAGTTAGGCTAGGATAGGGTCCATAACTACCAGTCCAGGAGCCAGGGACTTGTAAGTACCCAGAATGTTTAATATTGTATAAACCAACCTAAAAAAACTCATTTTATGGTTCTTTTGCATTTATTTCAGTGTTTTATGTCCCTTATTGGTGTGATTTGGGTCTTAAATAGGTGCTATGCAAGTCCAGACAGAGTTGTATAGGTGTTTTTCTGAGTTAGGGTCCATAAGTACAAGTCCAGGAGGCTGGGGCCCACTAACCGGACGGGACCACTTTCCGGACATGCCTTTGGCTCTATTACGTCGGATAGTGGAGGGATTACTTCCCGCTAGTAACAATACACCCGTGCTGTATGAGACAGCCCTAGCATGTATTCATTATGGATGGCGAGTGTTAGCGCTGAAGTGGTGACATGGAGATGTAGGAGGACTACTGGGCCCAAGGAGGACCACCGGGACTTGGGATTATGCACTGAAGCCTTTGCCCATAGTCAGACATGTAAAAAAAAAAAAAAAAAAAAAAAAAAAAATGCTCCCCTCGCTTTTTTAGTACCCATTCCATTATTGAAAAAACAGACGAGCAAAAACTACAAATGTGCCTGTCATATAGGGGTTGGCTTTTTTGACTCCCATGGATGTTTGTTGTATTGTTGCTGTTTACATATTTAGAGACCACGGAATATGGTATGTATAAGTCTTTCACTATATGGCTGCATCAGGCAGTCACCAAACATTATAAAGACAGCACATCTGGCAGTGTGTCCTTGCTGACACCCTAAATAAAATACTGTACGCAGATACGAGACTCGGCCTCACAACCCATTCAATGATAAGCCTCACTGTCCTGATGTAATCATATGCTTTACGCATGCTTCTGAACCCATGTGTCTGCAAGATCACTGACTGGATACACCTAACTCATGGGGAGTCATCCCACCCTAATGAGTCATCATCAACTGCCAAAAGATTCTACCCAAGTGAAGAAAATTTGAGTATTCAAATGGTTAATTATCATTCATGGACCATTAACCCCTTAACCGCAGGGCGTCACTTTCGTGACGCTTGGGAGCAAGGGATCATACCGTGGGGCGTCGCTTTTGTGATTCTGTGTTATTTTGAATTCACCCGGGCTTCCAAGTGGGGGCTTGTATCATCTATCAGTACTGCCAATGTCCAACACTAGTCAGCACTCCTAATCTCATCTGTACTCCCATCCATTGTTGACAATTTAGCCATTTCTCCCCGTTCTTGACTCCCCTCCCTACCCCCCCTCCATTACCCTATCCTCTCGCCTGCCTGGCCGTGCTACGCTAAGTAAATCTTCCCTGGAATTTTTCACTGATTTCATCCATTGAAATAAGCCCTATGTCCTATTCTTATACCAAATAATATATACAAGAAAGAAATAAGGTAAGTGAGAGTGCCAAACACCTGGAATTGGCTAATTATCACCTGACAACACCTCACGTGCACTCGTTCGCTAATTTTCGCTGTTTTTTTCCCCTTGAAATATGCCCTATAATCTATTTTCGTAATAAATATACGTGTAAGGAGGGAAGGGAGAAGCCCAAGTGATATTTACATTCACCTGGAACTACCTAATTTATAATGTATTGTCTAGATTTCCTGCCAATCATATCAGTGCTAAACAAAGATGTTTCAAGATCTAACATTGGTAGCTCTGAAAATATATCTCCTAAGTAGGCCTCTAATCTATTTTAGAAATAAATATACATGTAAGGAGGGAAGGGAGAAGCCTAAGTGATATTTACATTTACCTGGAACTACCAAATTTATAATGTGTTGTCTAGATTTCCTGTCAATCATATCAGTGCTAGACTTAGCTGTTTCAAGAAGTAATATTGGTATCCCTGAATAACCCCTTAGCAGGCCTCCACGCTAGCCCTCCGTTATCATGTTACTCTCAACTTCCGAAGTGAGAGTACGTATGTTTCTTCTTGCTGACTTCAAGGCCTTTTTACACCCCCATGCAAATGGCCCTGTGACCTTTACCCCCTACTGAACCTCGTGTGGAAAGAGGTAAAGGGCTGACAATTGATAAAAGAGTGACTACGATCTTTCTATTGAGTAAAACAGTGCAAGTGGAATTGTAAATAATGTGTAAACAGCAAGTGAAAGCAATGAATGTAAATATACGTGAACAATGGAAAACAGTTTTATAAGTTATTTCAAGTGACAGTGCACAACACAGTGTAAATAAAATAGAAATGTAAATAACGTAAATAAAATACAGAACGTAAATAGAAATGTAAATGAGTAGTATCATAAGAATACGAGTATATACCCTAGGAGTAATGAAAGTGAAAGTTTCACTCTAGCATGTCTGAATGCTATGAGTTATGAGAGTGAAGATGAAAGTGACATTCACTCTCAATGCCAGTATACAGGACGAGAAGGTGAATGCTACGTATTTTACTGAAAGAAATTGAATCCCTACAGTGACAATAAACTAATACTACTGAAGGAAACTTATGAATAAAGACTGTAGATATATATAAGTGTTATATAGTAATAGAAACATAAAGTGTGAGGGGTTTTATGAATAATAAATGACAGACTACTAAGAGCGAACTAGTGCCAGTGCGACGATCAGACGCGCTCGTAATTTCCATTGCTTTCACAGTGTTTTTTTTTTTTTTTAGTATGGATCCCAAACTACTTGAAAATTGTAGAATAGTGTTTATAGTGTTTGTATCTGGCTGTGGTAATCATATTACAGGTTGTCGGGAAGTGTAAAGTGGAGACTTCGTTACCCTACTTCAGAGGTCTCCACAAGTCCTACGGTAACTGACGAAGGCTCAACAATCATTCCAGGAGAAAGCTGAAGGTATGTGCCATAAGCATATGTAATTTTATTATTCTAGGACTAATAACTGATTTTTGGCAAATATTTTTTGAGAGTCTGTCGGAGCCCAAATAACCCCGCGGCACACGCAAGTCATTGGTAAACAAGCCCGCGGTGTAGGGGTTAAACTATGAGAATTTCCTTTTACTGAACAAAATCACCTTAAATGAACAAATCACCTTGAGTCAGCCTGAGCAAAATAATAGAGAACAATGCAACTGACAGATTGGGAATATTTTGGAACTCACTTTCTGACTGCTCTTACTTTCAATTTTGCTGTTTCATGTGCCAACATCCCTTATTCTTGTTTTCTCTACTCCTTCATTTCTCTTTGTACAATTTTCTCTAAATAAATAAATTAATTAATTTAAAAAAAAAAAACATACTGTATAAAGGAGACCTCCGGTCTCTGAACAATCAATACCCAAATTTTTACACTCCCAAATCACAGTTTTCTGCACCATTTTATTCTTAAGAAGAGTATTCCCATTTATGTAAATCTCCAGTACAGAAAATACCCCTACATAAAAGTTAAAGAAAGGTCCAGTTGACCCACTGACAGGTTGAAAGTTATCACCAGAACACTGGGGGGTGAAAGATAAAAATGGTAGATTACTAGTGGAGAAGGGAGAAAAAGTGAGCAGATGGAGAGAACACTTTAAGGAATTGTTGAACATACAGGATGGAAGTAATGCGAGTATAAGTGGCTGGGGAATGGCTGGGAGAAGGAGGGATGTGAGAAGACAGGAAGAAATCAGTAGGATAGAAGTTGTAGAAGCAATGAAGAAAGTTAAATTTGGGAAAGCCCCAGGAATTGATGGAGTATGTGGTGAAATGCTGAAGCATGGGGGAAGAGATAATAGTAGAATGGATGTGGAAGATGTGCAGATTGCCCTGGGAGGAAGGTAGAGTCCCGGAGGATTGGAAGTTAGGTATAATTATTCCCTTGTACAAAGGAAAAGGGGAAAAAGAAGTGTGTGGTAATCATAGGGGCATTTGTCTTCTTAGTATAACAGGAAAAGTGTATGGTAGGATGCTTATTGACAGAGTTAGAGAAAGAACAGAGGAATTAGTTGAAGAAGAACAGGGACGCTTTAGGAAGGGAAGAGGTTGTGTAGATCAGATATTCATTCTTAGATCTTTAGTGGAAAAGTTTCTAGAGAAGGGAAAGAAGTTGTATGTGGCTTTCATGGATTTGGAGAAAGCATATGACAGGGTGGATAGACAAGGACTGTGGAAAGTATTAAGAATATATGGAGTAGATGGAAAGTTGCTGAATGCTGTGAAGAGTATGTATGATGGTGCTGAGGCTGCAGTGCGTGTGGATGGTGAACTAAGTGAATTTTTCTCTTTGGAGGTTGGGTTGAAACAGGGATGTGTCATGTCGCCATGGTTGTTCAATCTGTTCATGGATGGGGTAATAAAAGAGGTACAAGGTAGGGTAGAGGATGTTGGAGTGGCCCTGGTGAGAGGGGATAGTGTTTGGAAACTCCCTGTACTGTTGTTTGCAGATGATACTGTGTTGTTGAGTGAAGACGAAGGGGAGCTGAAAGGCTTGGTGGATGAGTTTGGGAGAGTGTGTAAGAAACGGAATCTAAAGGTGAATGTAGGGAAGAGTAAAATGATGGTCTTTGAGAGAGGTGAAGTCAGTGAATGTACAGCAAGGTTGGATGGTGAGGAATTGGAAAATGTGAGTACGTTTAAGTACTTGGGTAGTGTGATGAGTAAGGATGGAGGTTTGGAGGGTGAAGTGCTTGAAAGGGTACAGCAGGGAAGAAAGGTCGCTGGTTCTTTGAAAGCAGTGATAAGAAACAGGGAAGTGAGCATGGAAGTGAAAAAGTTACTACATGACAGTATTGTGATACCAACTCTAACATATGGATGTGAAGCTTGGACGTTGTTGGAAGGACACAAGTCAAGAGTGAGAGCAGTGGAAATGAGTTATTTAACAGGAGCCTGTGGAGTCACATGGAGAGACAGGCTGACGAATGAGGATATAAAGGAGCGTTGCGGTGTGGATGTGATAGGAAGCGTTATGAGGAACACACTGGGGTGGTTTGGCCATGTGGAGAGGATGGAGGGTGAAAGACTGACGAAGACAGTGTATGTCAGTGAGGTGGAGGGGGGAAGAGGGAGGGGGAGGCCGAGGATGAGATGGAGGGATAGGGTGGAGAGGTATATGAGAGAGGGGGGTGTGAGTTGGGAGCAGGGCAGTGAAATGGCGGGGGACAGGGCGACGTGAAGGCGATTTGTTTGTGGCCACCCCAAACGGGATTGAGGCATCTGGCAATAGATAGATAGATAGATAGAACACTCACTTTGGCATTACCAACAACTCACTTCACGGCTTCATATGTTTTCACTTAGACTGTGAACTATTATTTCTGCTCAAAACATTTATGTGTCTTTCCAGTTACTTTTTATTACAGTACTCATCTTTCCTTTCCATGTGGCTTTACATTGAGTGACAAGCCTAATGGTTTCCTGCAAGTTAGGAAGCCATTTACAGCACTGGGTGGTAGCCATATAACCAACTCATACGTGTTCCCTCAGTGTCAACAAGTGGGTTGACGGAGGGTTAGTATCCCTCCCCATAAAACAAATAACTCAAGGACAAATGGCCAGCATTTACAGGACAACGGTGGCGGGCTATAGAAAGACAGAAAGATAGACAAGTCAACTCCGTTCCTTCTTTACCCCTGCACAATTGTTGATTCTATACATGGGTTTTATCTGCCTGTGTGGAATACAACTCTCATGTGTGGGAAGGCTCCCCACATACAGCTCTTCTCAATAGGGTGGAGTCAAAGGCTTTTCGTCTCATTAACTCTCCTCCTCTTACTGGCTCCCTTCAACCTCTGTCTCTTCACCGCACTGTTGCATCTTTATCTCTTTTCTATCGCTACTTCAATGGTCACTGCTTCCCTGAACTGTCAGCTTGCATTCCTCCACCTCTATGAGGTGCACATAGCAAACACCTAGCAGCAAACTCTCATCTCATCTCTGGAACTGTCTCCCTCTGTCTGTATTTCCTGCTAGCTATGATCTCCAGTCTTTCAAACACAGTGTGTCCAGGCATCTTGAAATGATCGGACCTTGAATTTGGCTCTTCCTTGTATTTTGTTTTTCTCTTGGAAGGAAGGAACAATTATTGTGAGCCCATGGCCTTTGGTTCCTTCTTCCTAGCATTTAAAAAAAAAAAAAAAAAAAAAAAAAAAAAAAGATACAGAGTAGTTATTTCTATTGCAGGTACATTGTACTCTCAATTTTCATTCGGTTAATTGGCTGACAACTAAGTTAAGGAGACTTGTTTGTTCAAATGCTACTGCCACCCTTCTCACTTTAGTATCTCCTACTACATAATCTGCAACATGCTCTTGTACAGTAAACCCTCATTATACAATGCCTCATTGTACGATATTTCGCTTATACAATGTCAAAATTTTAGTACCCTATGCCCACTATACAATGGGAACGATTTGCAACAATGATGGATCATCCGCGGCTCAGTGAACAGCGAATGTGCAAACGCAACAAAAATGTCCTCACACTGTCTGCATTAGACCACACACACTTGTCCACCAGTCCAGCCTCATTAGCTAGACCTGCCCAGCCAGCTAGCCCAGTCTTATCGATTTGTCCAGCCCCATCAGCCAGCACCACCCAGCCAGCCCCACCCAGCCAGCTAGCCCAGTCTCATCCGCCAGTCCAGACTCATCAGCCAGCCCCGTGCAGCCAGCCAGCCCTGCCCAGTCAGCCAGTTCTGCCAGTGATGAGTGAGGGCTGTGAGGCCCTAACTGTCCCTTAGCCTCGGAGGGGACATCAACAATCCTATTTACTTAAGTAACAGTAAGAACTACTGTATACTGTTATTTTCATGTTTTTCCCCTCTTTATTCATTATTAATGTGTTACTTTACATGTTTAAACATAAGGATATTTCATGTATGTGAGGGTTAAGGTGTGTGAATGTGCGAGTTAGGCAGGTCTGGGAACGTATCCCCATTGACTACATGTTATAACAGGTTCACTATACAATGGATTGCTATACGATGGGGTTTTCAGGAACGGAACCCCATCATATAATGAGGGTTTACTGTATATTCATCCTCTGACTGTAAAGTGTTATTCTACTGCAGGCACTGTGCTGCTGGTAGTGCTTTATTTGTGTTGTAAAACTTTTGTTGAATGTACAGTACTGTATAGTACTGTGCTGCATTAATTACTTTTTAATTTTTTTATTTTTATTTTTTTTTAATGCATGGAAGACGGAACCAAAAGCCGGAAGCCCACAGATTGTTCCTTCCAAGAAAAAAATAAAAACAAGATAACAGCAAGCCAAATTCAATATCCATTCATTTCAAGATACCGGGACACACTGCATTTGAAAGTCTGGAGGTCATAGGCAGTAGGAAATACAGACAGAGGAAGTCAGTTCTGACCTGTTGCATACATGAAGGACTGGGAGTAACTGTTAACTCCTGCATTAGAGAGTTGACAGAAGAGGGATGACAGTCTGTGTAATGAGTATGTTATGACAGGATATGTACTTGGGTGACTCAGGTCACACAAGAGTAACCCTCTATGGTCACTTCACAATGCCAATGAACCTATGTTAAACACTGTCATCCAACAAATCAATGTCTGAAAAGACTTATCATGACATAGCCCTTTCTGATAAAGGAAGGTTCCTGTATATATAATTACTGTACTGAGATATAAATATAAATAAATATACAGTAAAACCTGCTTAATTTGGAGTACTTTTAACTAAAAACTTACCGGTCTCATAAATTTGTGGAGTCCAGGTGTTGTCTGGCTAACTCATTTGTTTACACTTAAAGAGACAAAGAAAACCTTTGACAGATGTACCCACCTTTGTAATATTATAAGGAAAAAGAAATAATTATGGTATTTATGGGAGAGGCGGAAGGGCAAACTCCAGGGGTCCCACCCTCTGTACACCTTGGTCCCCTGGGGTGAGTGATGGTCAACTACTCATATGTGCAAAATTTTTTGTGCCTATGTAAAAGCTATAGCAATGTCCTTTCTAGGGGCTGTCCCACCCTCTAGTGGGGCCATCAGGGATCACACCCTGTCTAAAGCGTGGCCTGGATAAACATTTACCAGCATGCAAAATTCATGTTCCTTGGTTAAGAATTATGACCGTGCATAAAGAAACTGGCCAGGACCCAGAGCCACCCCACCAAGTGAGGGGTTGCTTTGGGGATCTCACCCTCCCTAAAATGCCATTCCAGTAAATATCTAAAACTGTAAAATTTTATGTTCTTCAGGTAAAAACTATGACACTGTCCCCCTGCCTGGATAGGGTGGTTATTGGGAATCCTGCCCTACCTAAAATGTGGCCAGGGTAAATGTCTACCAATATACAAATTTTTCTGTTCTTAAGTTAAAAACTCCAACCATGTACAATGGCTTTGGTGAGATCCTCGGGGACTGCCCCCACACCTGTGAGGGGAAACCCAGTGTTTCCACCATTTTCACAATCATCCCCAGTGCCATCCCCTGCAGCCTACACAGCTCCAAACACTCAGTCTGGTTTTCATAGTTGCCCCTAACTAGCCTTTGGAGGATGCATTCAGAGTGTCCCCAACAAATATTGGAACATTCTTGGGAAAGGGTTAGGGCTCCCCAACAGATGAACTCAAATTAACTAAAATCAAAGAATCATTGTCTAATGCATATTTTTTATCAATGTTTTGAAACCAGTGAAGAGGAAAAGGAGGAGGTAAATGATGGTATAGGAAGCAAAATGAGTGCAAACTACTCTGAAAACAGGAAGTTATTCTGGAATAAGGTGCGGAAATGTAGAAGTGAAAGCAGAATGAAATGTGATAGTGTGAAGGATGCACGTGGTAGACTATTAACCCGTAAGGATGAGGTAAAGACCAGATGGAAAGAGTATACTGAAAACCTGATGACTGGGAACAGAGAAAGCACAACAGCTGTAATTATGATTGGTTTTGGGGTTGCGTAAAGGAAGAATGCAGTGCCTGAAGACATGACACTTGCACAGGTGAAGAGTGCTGTGAGGCAGCTGAGAAATGGGAAAGCAGCTGAGGTTGAGGTGAATGCAGAGATGATTAAGTGCAGTGCAGAGAGTGGAATGAACTGATTGTTGGAGATATGTAAGAAGGCACGGATGAGTGAAACTGTGCCATCAGAGTGGAAAAAGGCTGTGATTGTACCCTTGTACAAAAATAAACTTGAGCTAAGTGAGTGCAAGAATTATCGTGCCTTAAGTTTATTGAGTGTGGTAGGGAAGGTATATGAATGAATTATTAAAAAGTAAGAGAGATATCAGAAGTCCTAGATGAACAGGGTGGCTTTAGGAGTGGCAGACGATGTGTGGATCAAATATTTGCAGTGAGACAGAGCAGAGCAGGCTTGTGAGAGGGACCATAAGGTGTTTATGACATTCATGGATCTGGAAAAAGCATACAACAAAGTGGACAGAGAAGGATTGTGGAATGTTTCGTGCATGTACGGTGTAGATGGTAAGTTGCTACGTGACGTCAAGAGTTTTCACGATGGTAGTGAAGCATGTGTAAGGGTTAATGGGCATCTAAGTGAATCGTTCACAATCGGTGTGGGAATGTGACATGGTTGTGTAATGTCCTCATAGTTGTTCAAAATATATATATGGATGGGATGACAAGAGAAGTAATAACACGAGTAATGGAGAGAGGGATGGAGCTGGTAATGAATGGTGATGGATGGAATATCTCAAATTTGTTCTATGCTGATGATGCAGTACTGCTTGCAAGTACTGGACAAGAACTTGGTAGACTAGTGCAGAGCTTTGCTGATGTCTGTGAGCATCGTGCCTTGAGAGCAAATGTAAAAGAGTAAAGTGATGGTTACTGAGAGAGAAGGTGACTCCCAGTGTGATGTTACAGTGAATGAAGAGAAACTGGAATTGCTGAGAGAGTTCAAATACCTGGGTACAGTGATAGAAAAGAGAGGAATATGTGCAAAAGAAGTTGAAAGCAGAGTGACAAAAGGAAGAAAAGTAGCTGATGCAATGAAGGCCTTGATAAGAAACAGAGGCTTGAGTGTTGCAGCTGCACAAGGCTTACATGAAGGAGTGTTAGTGCCAACTTTAACATATGGATGTTAGACTATGGTGTGGCATGAAAATGAAAATTCAAGAGTAAGAGCAGTGGAGATGGGACTGCTGAGGAATGTGTGTGGAGTACAGAGTGTGGATAGGATACGAAATAATGAGCATAGGAGCCCCGGGCTGGGCAAGTTGGTCCTGACATTTAAGATGAGAGTGACCAGCCTCACTCATCCCTGAATGACATTACATGAGCACTAACCCCAACCACCCCTTGGATATAAACCTTCACTGGCTCAGTCCGATTGGAGAGCTGTAATTACCCACTAAACCACCAAGTGCCATAATTTGGTTATATGGTTACCACCCAGCATAGTAAATGGTTTCCTGGTGTACAGGAAACCATTAGGCTTGTCACTCAGTGTAGAGTCACCCATAGGCAGAAGGAAGAGGAAAGAATGAAGGAAAGAAAAAAGAGGGAGTGTAAAGTCACCCGTAGGCAGAAGGATGAGGACAAAATGAAGTGAAGAAAGACAGAAGAGGAAGGAAGGAATGGAGAGAGGAGAGGAAAGGGCAGACACCTGAGAGCAGCACTACATCAAGTGAGCGTATGATGAGAGCCCCCAAGAAAATACCTCATATTTACAAACTTTTAAAAGACTATAACTTACCTGAATACACAGTGACTTATCACAATTTATTTAACCCTTTAAACGCGGATCGTCGCGTTTGCGACGCTCAGCAAAAAGGACATAACGGCGGAGCGTCGCATTTGCGATTCTAGTAAATTTTGAATAACCGCGGGCAGGCAGGCTCCAGCTGGTATTGTCTATCAGTACCACCATCCTTTAGCTACTTCTAGCACACTTGACCTTTGTACCACTGACCTCCGTTGTTGCCAAGTATCGCGTTTTTCCCCCGTCCCCCCCCCACCACGGCCCCTGCCAGCCTGGCTGTGATACATGGCAGCGCTCTGAGTGCTCAGAACTGTAAATCTACGCTCTCCTCTCACAAGCAGTTTATGCTAATAGGAAACGCTTGTTTCCCCAGTTGTAACACTAGCTTTTTTTCTCACGGTTTGCCCCTGTTTAGCGTCAGTTTACCGCAGGCTTTCAAAGTGACATTATGGCGAGTTCTAGCTCTTCCGAGTCAGTGCAAGCGGCCGACAGGAACGAGAATAAAGTGACGGGCGTAAGGCAGAATAAAAAGCGCGCCGTGGTGATCTTTTGGGAAGTAATATGATTGAAAATAATGTAGTATACATGTTTTTAGCTGTGAAAATGGAAATGTTTGTTGAGTGACGGGAAGACCGCCGCCACACTGCATGTCGGCCGTACGCTCTGTTGATTTTAGCCTTATTTTCAGTGCTTATTGTACAAATACGGATTCCTAACTACCTTTACATTGTAGTATAAAGTTTACTGTGACAGAATGAGGCTGTGGTAGAGGGGAAACCGGGTTGCTGGAGGTGTGAAAGTGAAGATTTGGTTACCCAACTTTGCAAGTCTCCACAAGTCCTTGGGTAGTCCACGAAGGCTCAACACCTGTCTCTGGAGAAAGCTGAATGTAAGTACTATCTGCCATACCAAGTATAATGTTCTAGGGTTAATCTCTGATTTTTGGCGAATATTTTCCTACAGGTACTCAGACCGCGATACAACCCTGCCACTCGGGGGGGGAGCGACTGTACACGGCCGCGTTTAAGGGGTTAAGAGCCTGTTGGCGGCTCCACAACAAACTCGGAAGAAATAAAAGAATTGTTGTCTAATGCATGGTTTCATCAAAATTTTAATATCAGATGCCTGAATAATACTGCTGATATAACTAACACACCCAGTTTAGAAAATGCCTCATGTTCATATACTAATACTATGCTTGTTAATAAACCAAACCATCACTCATAAGATGTTATCATATAACTGTTACTTATCCACAGTTATTTTTATTTTTGCTTTTCTTACAACACTCAGCATTCATCATTGTGAGCATATGTTTTATTTGAAGCAGCAGAAGCACCTTACCAAATCAGTTCTTCCTTTTCCTGATAGTCTGTTGTATTTTTCTTAATATTTCTGGGGTGGTAAACGAATGTTTCATGTGAAATCTGTTTCCCTGTTGTTTTTAGCTATGTTCCGCTGTGTCAACTCATTTGACTCATCAGCATGATGGCGGAAGAGACTGTCCTAACCTATGTGTTTAACTAAACTTAACCTAATCTAACTTCACTGTACCTAATAATTTAACCTAACCTAACCTAGCATCCAGTTGGGAAGCTAGGAAATGAAAACCACCTTTGAGTACATTGAGTACGACGGACACAAAACGTGATAATAAAAACGATATGAAATTTTTCGGCAGGAAAAGGTAATTTACCACCCTGCCTGGAGGGATATGAACTGACCTGGTATGGTCCTCCTACTGCTTCAAGTAAAGCATATGTTTACCTTCATTCCAATGTTTCAAGTAGGCCATGTCTACAGTTAGTTAGCACCTTCATTCCGATGAAGTTTCTTATTCTTTATTTTTATTGCCTTCAGACGAATTTCTTCATTCCTAAATATATTGGCAAGATTTGTGTGATGTGGGTTTTCCAGACAAACCATTCACCACATTCTAATTTATGGATATTCTCAACATATGGAAGGTGCTAGGTGAGGTGTGTTTTCTTTCCAACAATTAACTACATCCATGTTCTGGCCACCCAGAATACCAACCTTGCCACATCAACAGGGGCAGATGTTCCCAAAGTTACCATAAGCCATTTGGAGGGACTGAAATCTAAAGGTGCTTTTAGTTCGGGCCCAAACCAAGCTCGGGCTTGAAAGTTAGGGACAATCGTGAAAATGGCCCCTCATCAGTATCCAAAATTTGATGTTCTTCTGTTAAAACCTTAGGCCATGCATAACAACTTTACTAAGAGCTGCTTACCCTGTGGAACACCCCTTGGAGGTCTCACCATGATTATAATTTGGTGCAAAATGAAGCTCTTGCCCTTGTGCAAAAATTGTGTTCCCTGGTAAAATACTTGCTGTGCCTAAAGTTTTGGGTGGGATAACAGGTCGCTGCTGCCCCCATGGGGGTGGCTATCTATGGTCCCACCCTCCTTGAAACCTGGCCAAAGGGAAGATTCACTATTGTGCAAAACTTTGTTTTTCTAAGACTCCCTGGATCCTATTATTTAAGAAAGTACCGTAACTCAGCGAATGAGTGAGTAACACGTGACACAGACAAGCATCATATCTGGCCACTCCTGTTGGTAGCATGGAGGGTGGAGGAATGAGAGACAACATATTACTGTACACAACCTATCCCACTATGTTACAGGGGTTGGCGCCGGCAAGGGCATGCGGCCAGAAAACTTTGCCCACGCTACCTAGTGGTGGACTTCCGGGGGAAGGCATGACGGGGGTTCCGCCGGCATAGATCATGGGTCCAGGGCGAGATGGGGCTAGAGCCTGTGCTAGAGGGTACAGGGCATTGCAGTTCCCAGGCTGCCGCTTCTGCCCAACAGAGTGGGGCCCGAACCTGGGAGTAGCGCCCCAGGAGGCAGCCCTATCACTGGATGTATACTGGCAGGATAGTTGCAGTGCCAAGGTACACTGGGAGGGTGTCCCTGCAGCTGTCCTGGCAGGGTGCCCCGAGGCTACTAACACAGCCACTGGCAAGCTGGTGGGCTAGGGGTCCCAGATCCATTGCCTGGACCTGGGACTATGCAGTGAGTAGGGCCTATGGTATGTCTATCCCCTTTTATCAATACTGACTATGACAAAACACAAGAATAAGTTTCAAAGCAAGCCTGAGGACGGTAAATCACCCAGGGGGATGAGGGTGGATTCATGGAATGTGGGAAGTTTGAGGGGAACAGCGGGGGAAGTCATTGAGGCATTCAGTAGGAGATGGGTGGATGTGGCGTGTTTGTAGGAAGTCCGGTACAGGGGTGGATCAGCCAGAAAGATTGTTGGGAAGGACTGTTACTATAAGTTGTTTTGGCAGGGGGGAACAGACGGATATGGGGGTGTTGGTGTGATAGTTGTGGAAAAATGGGTGGAATGTTATGAATGTTTTGAGAGTAAGCGATAGGATATTGGTAGTGAAAATTCTATTCGGTAGAAAGATAGCTGCAATTATATCGGCATATGCTCCAAAGGCAGGATTGGATGAAGCAGAGAAAGAAAGATTTGGGGATGATTTAATACGTTTAGTAGGTGGTATGCAGGATGAGATAGTGGTTTTGGAAGGGGACTTAAATGGTCATGTAGGTAGAGCAGCACAAGGTTATGAAGGAGAATATGGGGGATATGCGTATGATATAAGGAATGCGGAAGGGGAAAGGATACTCAAGTTTCTCAAGTTTGGGGAGGAAACGGACATGATTGTGTGCAACACATATTTTAGGAGAAGACAGAGTAGGTTAATTATGTATGAGTCTGGAGGAAACAGCAGTCAGATAGATTATTTTCTGGTTAGGAGGGCTGATAGGAGGTTAGTGAGGGATATTAAAGTTATAGGAAGTGAGGAGTGTGTGCAGCAGCACAAACTATTGATTTGTGATATGGTGCTTGACCCGCGCCGTCCCGGCGACGTGAATTAACGCGGCAACATTGCAAGGTCCCTAATTTGCACAATTTTCAATTTTCGCGAGTGATTTCGCAAGTGATTTTTGGCACGTATACACGGGACACCTTCCTCTATTCCTCTACAAGATGCCAAGCAGGAACAATGCCTTACACCGCATAGCCTCTCCCCCCCCCCCTGCATGCCATTGTCTCGGCAATTCACCTGTTACCAGTGACCTGGCCAATAGACATTCAGGGCCAGAGTGATTCCCCAATCGATGACAATGTGGAGGACAAAGTCTACATAGCATTAGAGGAAGAAACAGTCAGAAATGATGATCAGGTAATGTGGGAAAAAAATAGGCATGAATGGTGATGAGCTAATGAGTAAAACAATGTTTATAATGCCTATATTACTGTTTGAAAACCAATATACTCTTGTACTACATATAAATTCGCACCAAGTAAATAAATAAATACTCTTTATGAGTGGATAAAATAGTTAACCTCCCACAGAACTCATTTTCTTTGGTGCCAGCCTGTTAGAAAACCCAGTCAGGTAAGGAAGTACTCGTACCTAAATCCGGTATTTTAAACCTCAGGTGAGCGATTTCTCTATGAATTTTCGATGTTTCTCACCAAAAGTGGATGTTTGAGCCAAAAAAAAAAAAAAAAAAAAAAAAAAAAAAAAAGGTCCAAAAACGTCGGGATGGGGCGGGTTAAAGAACGAGTGATGAAAAAGAGGACTTGTGTACCTAGGAGGAAAATATGGAAACTGAAAAACCTAGTAGTAAGAGATGCCTTCTATAGCAAGATGAGGAGAGTGGTGGCTGAACAGGGAGCTGTAGACAGAGGCGTTAATGAACAGTACAGAGCCCTCAAGAACAATCTCTTGAGAGTTACTGATGTAACATGCGGTTGGACAAGAGGACCACCAAGACATCAAGTAACTTCGTGGTGGGATGAGGGTGTAGAAGCAGCAGTTAAGGAGAATAGAAAGCTTTTCCGGGAATGGAAAAAGGGTGGTAGCAAGGAGGAATACTTGGCTGCCAAGCATAGGGCTAGAAGAGAGGTATACAGGGCGAAGTCACAGAGACTTTTACTTGATAACCTAAATCATGGGGAAATGAAAAATATGATATTTAAGGTGGCAAATCAGATGATGAGGGATAATCGGGATATTATAAGTGACCAGTGTGTGAAGAATGATGAAGGAAGAGTAGTGGTGAACAGTGAGGATATTAAAGATCCATGGAGAGAGCATTATAACCAGTTGTTGAATGCAGAGTTTGACTGGGACATGGAAGGTTCGGAGCCAGCAGATCCAGTGTTTGGCCCTTGGCCTTTGATTGATGCTGCTACTGTGAGTGAGGCAATAGGCAGGATGAAGGTGGGGAAGGCAGCAGGTGTGTCTGGGCTGACTGCCGAAATGTTGAAGGCCTCTGGAGATATAGGGGTGTGGTTAGTCACTGACCTGATAAATATGATTATTTATGAGTGTGTTGTCCCAGATGATTGGCTGAAGAGTGTAACTGTAAATGTGTATAAAGGGAAGGGTGATGCACTGGAAAGAGGAAATTATAGAGGTATAAAGCTTTTGGATCTGATAATGAAGGTAATGGAGAGAGTTTTAGATGGTATGATTAGAGAAAGAGTGAATATTGATGAGATGCAGTTTGGGTTTATGCAAGGTAGGGGGACCACTGATTCCATACTCATTGTTCGACAGCTTCAGGAAAAATATATTGGTAGGAGAAAGGATCCGTATTTTGTTTTTGTTGATTTGGAAAAGGCCTTTGACAGAGTCCCTAGAGAGGTGGTGAAGTGGGCAATGAGAAAGCTTGGCTTGGAGGAGTGGCTGGTTAGGGTGGTTATGGCTATGTATGTGGGTGTTCACACCCCAGGTAAGAGTAAATGGAGATTTGAGTGATGAGTTTTCCGTGAATGTTGGTGTGCATCAGGGGTCTGTTTTGGGTCTCATGTTGTTTATCACGGTACTTGAAGCCCTCACACGTGACATTAGGAACAGACTCCCGTGGGAGATGTTGTATCCTGATGATTTGGTGTTGATTGCAGAGAACGAAAGGGAGGCAGAGGAAAGATTTAGGTAGTGGAGAGATGGTATGGGGCACAAGGGCTTAAGGGTAAATGCAGATAAAACAAAAATGATGATATCTAGGGTTGGTGGCAGTTCTCTCAAAGACGAGGGAGAGTGGCCATGTGCTGTTTGCCATGAGGGCGTGAGAAGTAATTCCACCTTGTGTGGTGTTTGTGATAAATAGGTGCACAAGAGATGTAGTGGTATCAGAGGTAGACCGCGAGATAATGCTGATTTTATGTGTGTGGTGTGTCGGGGAGAGCATGTGGAGATTGTCAGGCATGAAAGGATTGAACTTGCTGGTGAATCTCTTGAGTGTGTGGAAGAGTTTTGTTATTTGGGAGACATGTTGTGTGCTGGAGATGGTGCTGGAGCTAGAACCTCTGTGGCTAGGGTGAGAAGTGACTGGATGAAGTTCAGGGAGCTTCTGCCTCTCCTGACATTGAAAGGACTCTCCCTACATGCTAAAGGGTCTTTGTATGCAGCATGTATTAGGAGTGTAATGCTGTATGGCAGTGGGACCTGGGCAGTAAAGGAGGAGGATATTCGCCAGCTCAGATGTACAGAAATGACAATGATTAGGTGGATGTGTAGTGCGTCCCTGCGTGCAAGGTCCAGGGGGGCTGGGTTTACAATGGAAGAGTTGAGAGGTAGGATGGGACTGGAGTGTATTGGTGTTGTGATGAGGAGAGGTAAATTGAGATGGTTTGGACATGTGGAGAGGATGGGGGATGATAATTGGGTGAGGAAGGTGAGAAGTGTTAATATTGGGGGTGGGGTTATGAGGGGTAGACCGAGAAAGACATGGGATGAGGTCATTAAGTATGACCTCAGGGTTAAGGGACTGAACAGGGAGGCTGCAATGGATCATGCAGCATGGACAGCCGCCATTAGGTGACCAAGGCCGACGCATGCAAGCATGTTGGAGCCTTTAAAAACAAATAAACTAGTTTTCATGTATCTTACTGATGTTTAAAGGGGACAAGACATGCAAATACTGGCATACCCCAGTTTAACAATCTAATTGGTTAGGTAAAACCCCATCGTTAGGCAGGGTATCGTATATCGGGGTACTTTTAACATGTATTTCAATATGGACTGTTTACAAGCCATGGGTTTCCCCCCAAACCATGTCCAAAACCCACCCAGATGAGCCCAAAGACAAGTTTAAAGGCAATCTAAATGGCCTAAGAGCTGTCAAGGAAGCTAACCTAAGCCTAACACCTGTAAATAACTCACTAAAACCAACAAATCATATCTGAATATCATCAAATATGTCTGGAAAAATTCAAGCTTAGTAAACTGTTCCCCAAAATGACAATGTCCACCCCACCTATGGCTACAACACATTAATCAAAGTCTAAAAACAGTTTATAAATCAACCTAAACACACAATTTGTCTAAAATATCATCAAAATTGGTAAGAAAAATCAAAACCCATCGTTAAACTGGGGTTTGGCCATCATCAGGTGGGGTATGGTGCAGTTTCTACCCCCATCGTTAAGCCGGGATATCGCATCTAAGGGTATCGTATATCAAGGCATTACTGTATAGTCATGAAAATACATATCTCTAGCCTCAAGCAAACCTTGCAAACAAATGCCTGGACAGTCTACTGTACTGTACATAAATTTTCTCTATGTCCCTGTATTTTCCTTAGCTACACAACAACCACAGTCTTAATTTTTATTAAATTTACAATACAGACAATGACGTACATCAGGGAGGGGGAAGTGAGCTGGAGGGGAGGGCAGACAAATGGTGGGTGACAGAGTGACTTGGAGGAGTTTTGTCTGGGGCCATCCTATGCGGGTATAGGACGCCGGGCTACAAATAAATACGAGGGGTGATTAGAAAGAAATGAGAGTGAGTCCATAAACTTTTATTAGCATGAAGAAATATCAAACTATGACTCACATTCCTTCAAAGTACTCCCCTCCAACCTCTATGCAGCGTTCCATTCTCTTTCTCCACTTCATGAAGCAAGCGTGGTACTCTGAAGACGGTATACTTTGGAGTTCTGAATTGACGGTCCGTGCCAAGTCTTGGATGCGATGAAATTGCTTCCCAGCGATGGCAGATTTAATTTTTGGAAACAACCAAAAGTCACGGGGAGCCAGGTCAGGGGAATAGGGTGGGTGGGGGAGCAGAGTTATACCTTGTTGTTCCAGGTACTTCGTAGTGAGGCGAGCTTTGTGGGGTGCAGCATTGTCGTGGTGCAGCAAAAGGCGAGACCGACGGCGGGTTCGTGCGGTGTTGGCCTTGTGTTCCAAGACTTGTGGAAGGACCTGGTCTGTGTAGTATTGGACTGTGATAGTGGACTTTTCAGGCATCACATCCACGCATATTGATCCTTGAGAATTGAAAAAGATGGTGAAAAGGCACTTCCGGCTGCGAAATCCTTCCTTCAAAATCTGAGGTCGAGGGTCTTCATCGCCCAACCACACCATGTTTGACTGCTTGTCACGGGTTGTGAAGAATGAAATCCAACACTCATCTCCAGTAGCAACATCTGAGAACCGTTTTGGACCATTTGGTTCAAATTCAGCAAGCCAGACATGACAAATCCTCACCCGTTCAGCCTTTTGCACATCAGTCAACAAATGGGGTATCCATCGACAACACTTCTTCCTCAGGTGTAATTGTTCATGCACGATGTCATATGCACTCCCATAACTGATATCAAGCTCAAGGCTAAGAACCTAAAGTTACAGTTGGATCCTCGTCAATGATGGACCGTGCACGGACAGTTGTTGCTTCGGTCACGGATGTCCGGGGCGTCCAGAGCGTTGTTCATCTTTCAATTCAGTTTTCCTGCTGTGAAAGCACGAATCCAGCGGGAAACAGTTTCCAGGGAAGGATTAGTGTCTGGATAAACTTGTAATAATTCCCCTCGAATCTCTGTTGCTTTCTTTCCCAGTTTCCACCTCGTAAAAATGTAGAACCTGCAGCCTTCTTTCGAGTAATCCATGTTTCTGGCCAGAGAGCAAAAACAAGAGTGAAGCATTCACTCACAACAATAAAACAAGAAAAGTCAGGCATATGGCGACAAGTTCAAACTCGTAAGGACAGGCAACTCTGCACTCTCCTTGCTCCCCTACCTCCCATCATTCAAGGTTTTCATGTTATAGCACGAACTGTCATTACTTTCTGATCACCCTTCGTACATAGTCCATCCATCCATCATCCAATCCTATGTCACCCCATAGAGGAACGTGGGAACCCGGGGCTAGGCACGTTGGTCCTGACATTTAAGATGAGAATGACCAGCCTCACTCATCCCTGAGTGACCTTACGTGAGCAATAAACTCCAACCACCCCTTGGATATAGACCTACATAGGCTCAATCAAATTGGAGCACCTTAATTACCCATTAACCCGTACAGCGTCGGCCGATTTGGCTTATATGTACACGCACAGCGTCGGGACTATGGAAAAAAATTTTATTGGCTACATGGGTCAGAAATGCTGAAAAAACATGAGTTTCATTCATGAAAACGTTCGTTTTCAACTCGAAGATTGTTTTTTTTTCCCCATGTCGGGCATTGCCAAAAATAACGTTTTTTTCCCCCATAGAGTTTTACAGCCCTTAGGTAATTCGGTCGCGGCTAGTCAACAACGATTTTCGTAAGCCTTATCCATTTACTACACATGTCTAAGATACCAAAATACTTACAATAGACTAAACTATTCACAAAATATACATATCTTGATATATTACATATTGTAGGCATAAAAATGTAACATAAAATGCAGATGAAAGGTATAGAAATTAGAGAAAAGTTACTGTAACAGAAAAGTAAGGTATTTGGAAAAAAGGAATACTAATAAATAGGTAAAAAAAACAAAACATGAGTTTCACAGATCAGGTCACTCAAATCCACAAGGAAATACAGTACTTTTTTTTTTTCGTATATAAGAATGCTTACTTTTCATTCCCATCCCGTAGACTTCAGAGATTTTACGTATATTTGGTGGGGGAAAATAAAAATGCAGTTATGACAATTCTAGGCTTACATTTTCGTATTCAATGCTTACATAAACAACCAAAACGCTTGAAGTTTTTTCATTCATCATTCATTGCCAGACGCCATGTATCCCAGACGGGGTGGCCAAGGGCTTAGAGTTAATTGTTTTACAGGGAGGGGCACTAATCCTCCACCAACCCCACTTGACACGTAGGGATGCCAACAGCATCTGGTGTTCCCAGGCGGTCACCCATCCAAGTACTAACCAGACCCAACGTTGCTTAACTTCGCTGATCGGACGGGAAGCGGTGTACTCAACACTTGAAGTACAGTATACTATTCAAAAAATGTACTGATTGTTATTAGGAGGTAAATACTCATCCTCACTATCACTATCCACTAATGATGCATCACTATCAGCATATACCACACTTTCACTCATCTTAGACGATACAGTATCGTCTAGAGCTTTGTCTATTTCTTCTTGGGAGAGACCGGAACGACGAGCTTGAGACATCTTGACAGCGTAAAAGCTCAACTCAGAGTGATGGCCTAGGTAGGCCAAGGAGGGGGTAAGGGAGGCCTGGAGGGGTCAGGTTGTACAGTGAGACAGCGGAATGAAACAATGGTGTTCATAGAAGGTCGCGTTCACACTGTCACGACATGTAAAGACTTACTACAAGTGCGCGAATATGAGGTGGTATATATACCACCGCGACGCTCTAGTCACTGGGAGCTCAGGTGGTATATATACCACCGCGACGCAGTACGGGTTAAACCACCAGGCGCTGTAATTTGGTTATATGGTTACCACCCAGCGTAGCAAATGGTTTCCTCGTGTACAGGAAACCATTTGGCTTGTCACTCAGTGTAGTCACCCACAGGCAGAAGGAAGAGAAAAGAATGAAGGAAACAAAGACAGAAGAGGGAGTGTAAAGTCACCTGTAGGCAGATGAAAGAGGAAAGAATGAAGGAAAGAAAGAAAGCCAGAAGAGGAAGGATGGAAGAGAGGAAAGGGGAGACACCCAATGCAGCACTACATCAAGTGAGTGAATGGTGAGAGCCCCCACCTACCACATATACATAGACAGACAATGAATAAATCAAAACAGCACTTGTACACACCATAAATCTTCAGATGAAGCATGTTTGTGGCTGGCCCTGGCTACATCTCAGACCTCTTATGTGTACAGTACATAATTGGTGTTTTATGAACTTCTCCACTGTCAGATAACTGAGGGATTACTGTATACATAATAATGCCACAAGGGCGTGGGAAGTAATTCCATCTAGTGCGGTGTGTGTGATAAATGGGTGCATAAGAGATGTAGTGGTATCAGAGGTAGACTGCGAGATAATGCTGATTTTATGTGTATGGCGTGTCGGGGTGAGCAGGAGGAGATTGTCAGACGTGAAAGGATTGAACTTGCTGGTGAATCTCTTGAGTGTGTGGAAGAGTTTTGTTATTTGGGAGACATGTTGTGTGCTGGAGGTGGGGCTGGAGCTAGCTCTGTGGCTAGGGTGAGAACTGGTTGGAAGAAGTTCAGGGAGCTCTTGCCTCTCCTGACATTGAGAGGACTCTCCCTACGTGCTAAGGGGTCTCTGTATGCAGCATGTGTTAGGAGTGTAATGCTGTATGGTAGTGAGACCTGGGCAGTACAGGAGGAGGATATTCGCCAGCTCAGACGTACAGAAATGACAATGATTAGGTGGATGTGCAGTGAATCCCTGCATCCAAGGCCTGGAGGGGCTGGGTTTACAATGGATGAGTTGAGAGGTAGGATGGGACTGGAGTGTATTGGTGTTGTGATGAGGAGAGGTAGATTGAGATGGTTTGGACATGTGGAGAGGATGGGGGATGATAATTGGGTGAGGAAGGTGAGAAGTGTTAATATTGAGGGTGGGGTTACGAGGGGTAGACCGAGAAAGACATGGGACGAGGACATTAAGTGTGACCTCAGGGTTAAGGGACTGAACAGGGAGGCTGCAATGGATCGTGCACCGTCGAGAGCCGCCATTAGGTGACCAAGGCCGACATTTGCAAGCATGCTGAAGCCTTTAAAAACGAAAACGAAATATATATATAAAGATATATATATATATATATATATATATATATATATATATATATATATATATATATATATATATATATATATATATATACATATATATATATATATATATATATATATATATATATATATATATATATATATATATATATATATATATATACAGTAATCCCGCATTTTTTGCGGATTTTTTGTCTACGGTTTTGCCCTCTCGCGGATTTTCTTAGCATTAATAAGTTCAACTAAAATATCCTTGAATATAGAGACAACAAAAAATTTGAAATTCCCACAGCTTCCAATTGTATGGCGCTGGTAAACTCACGCCACCCTCTGTCCCTACGGCCCCTCTGCCAGTGTTACCATATGTAGCATAATTTTATTCTTTTAGCATAATTTTGATCAAATTTTCGAGTCTGGAATATTTTTTAGCATATTAGAAGTTTTAGCATCATTCTAGCATAATTTAGAATGGAATGGAATATTTTTGGAATAATTTTATAAAAGCTACAAATGAGAGAGAGAGGGAGAGAGAGAGAGATAAGGTAAGAAGATGTTTGAATAGTTGGATTTACTTTCAGTTTTGGGCTTAGTTGGGTTGGATTGGGTTAGGTTAGGTTAGGTTAGGTTTTAGGTTAGGTTAGGTTTTAGGTTAAGTTTGGTTCGGTTTGGTTCGGTTAGGTTAGGTTAGGATAAGTTTGAGCTTTGTATTTTACCCATGAAACCTGGGTTTTTCCGATGGATTTTGGTATGATTCATTCGAGTTTCGGCTTCATTTCAGTCGGAAAAATCCATTTTCTGTGTTTCCCCCCCTCTCTATAACCGCCGATTCCCCAAAGATCCCCCATTATTGCAGGGGGGATGGGGGGGGGTCATATATCAAAATCTGGTTATTTCCGACGGAGAATGATGCTCAAAATGTTCGAATGAATCACATCAAAATCCATCAAACGTAAGTTTCGTTAGGAAAAAGCAGTATGGGCAGAAAACCGATATTTATCCTCTTACTGTATGTAGGTTCATTTTAATATTTTCATAATAAACAACTACATTAATTAATATGTGGCACGAATATGTATAGAATTTTATCATTTAGCTTCAAGTTAGCATAATTCATTTTATACTTGGAACAAATTTGCTCAATCTAGCATAATTTTTTCATTGCCCTAACATAATTTCGTTGTTTGGGTAACAACAACCTGCTCCCTACCCAGCATAATCGCCTCCAGTCTTACGCCCTGACTGCCTCACGTGTATGTTGTTCTTGTAAGCACTATGATATGAGCCTCTTGCCTCCCACTTGCTTTCCACATGGCCCCAGGACGTGAGCCAGCTTCTGCAAAGGCTAATAATACAATTGAAAAGAACTCCAAAGTGACAAAGCGATCAAGAAAAGTTATGACCTTAGCAGAGAAAATTGTGTTATTGGACAAGCTAAAGCTTTGATCGTGCGAGTGTGTGCTATCACCAGTTGATGCATCTTTTTATTTTGTACTGTTTTGTGAATAAATGTGTAGATAACTGTGTATTACAGTCTGATGTTTACGTTTTTCCTTCATAATGGAATATGTGCTTTCGATCTTGTAAGAAGGTATTTCGGGATGAGTATGGAGGTTTCGGGACAATTATGAGTCACAACAAACACAAAACAATTAGCCTTCATTATTGAAGAAATAGCTATAGGTGATATACTTAGAAATATAATTCAAAAAGGCAACTACAGCAAGGAAGAAACAAGTTAATTATTGACTAAAAGAGCGCTAATAAATAATATGTATCCAGAACCTAAACTTCTACTGAACATAGACTTTGCTGGATCCCCTTGAAATATAGTTATTTAAACCCTATTGATTAATTAATAAGTATATTGATAAAGAAGTATTGATTAGTATATTTATAGAATAATGGAGAATAGTCCAGGAATTAATTGTTCTGAGAGGGAATCGTCTATGTTTTGACATTAGAATTGTCTGACAGCAATGAATTGTCTCGCAATCAGTATGGACATGGACTTTGTGTGATGGGCAGCATGGTGGACACAAATTGTAAGATTCAATTGTTAATAGAGTATTCGCGGAATTGAACCCTAGCCGGGGTTACAAGAACGTAACTACCGCTATGA